>NC_051216.1:13648400-13903400 GCF_015220715.1 Pygocentrus nattereri | reverse complement strand
TTCTCATCGGTTTCTCCATTCTTTGTTCACTTTAGCTCTTTCTCCATCTCTTCTTCCCATTCTATTGCTCTGTACACATGACTCTCACATTTTCTTGCTGGTTTCTCTTCCATCCCTTGTTTTCCCTTCTTTCTCTCCTACCTTTGTAGCATCCCTCTGTACACCCTCATCCCCCTTGTCTCCTGCTCCTTCTGTCCCTGTTTCTTGTTCTGTCTGGTCTGTTCACTTCTTTCTGTTTCCTTCCCTCCCTCTTGCTTTCTTCCATCTCGCTCTCTGTTTCTCTGCCAGATCAGGTCAGTTGGTCCTCCTGGACCGCTCTATTCCCCTGCACCTCTTTATCCTGTATATGATATCAGTGCAGTGAGCCAGCCCAGGGGAGGCCGAGGAGACAAGAGGCGAGATCAAACCCAAGCAGGCCTGTGAAGAACATAAGCTCCGACACTCCACAGAGGGAACTGAACAAAACCAAACCCAGCCAGCTGCTAACAGCTGCAGCGAGAGTGGCACCAGCCTCCAGGCTCCTAAAGATTTCTCTGTTGTTTTCTACCTGAAACAAACAGCGTACTGGTGTGACCTTGCATAAAGTTCATGCACGACTCTACACGGCATTGTGCAAGCCTGCTGGCTTCTATATTCATTCTTTATTCTTTAACATTATTACAGACACTAGATCGCTGCTGTCGGAAGAAAAAAAAAAATCTCCAAATGGTAACTTTACAGGAGACAGAAGCAAGCTACTTTATTTGTAATGCAAGTCAATGGAACCAGACCAAGTCATTTTGGGTCATTTCTTTGAGTCGATTTATCATGAAATGTACATACAATGTAAAGGGTAACAGATATTTTCTCCTCCATAACCGCAGCACGGTGGCACGGTGGGTTTGCATGTTCTCCCCATGTCTGTGTGGGTTTCCTCCGGGTTCGCTGGTTCCTTCCCACAGTCTAAAGACATGCAGTCAGGCCAATTGGACATGCTAAATTGCCCCTGGGTGTGAGTGTCTGTCTGTCTGCCCTGTGATGGACTGGCGACCTGTATGGGTGTATCCTGCCTTCCACCCGATGACCACTGGGATAGGCTCCAGCACCCCCCCCCCCCCCCCCCCACCCCACCCCGCGACCCTGAGGGAGAAGCGGCTTGGAAAATGGATGGATGGATGTCAAAAATACAATTTCTTCTGACAACAGCGATATAACAATGCCAAAAGAAGGGACGGGTAGTGACACAGTAGTCCTAGTGTAGCCTGAACTCCAGCCTACAAGTTCTCCTAACAGGCAGTGTCAACCAGCATCAGGTACTAGAAAGAATACAGAGGTTACTTAGACTGTTAACTTACACCTTTTCTTGCATAAGCAAAATTTCATAATATTAAACATCATCAGTCTTGCTAGAAAACAGGGACAAACAGGATGAGGAAATATTCAACAAGTAGAATACAAAAATATAAAAAAAAATTTAAAACAGAAAAAACAACAACAACATTTAAAAAAAAACACAATCAGCAACACATTTAGCTATTTTAATATAAATGTCGTTATATTTCCAGAGGGGACAAACGCTTCTCTATGAGTCCAGACAGGCTGAAGGAGGGACTGAGTTTTTTGACTTTACCCAAATAAACCCCCTCTAACACCCATTCACTCTGGAGATGCTGAGTCATCGACCGCGCACACACACACACACACACACACACACACACACACACACACACACACACACACACACACAAAGGAGAAGAGGGACAAAGACAGAAAGAGAGGGGGAATAAAAAAAATAGGCAAGTGAAGAGAGTGAAACAATGCAGAGCAAGATGGGGCAGATAAAGAAAGAAACAGATAAAGAAACTGATAGAGGATAGCGTGAGAAAAGAAAGATGGGGGAAAGTGGAAGGTGTGATGTGCTGTGGAGCTCCCACCCAGAGAGAGTTTCCCTAGCATGATTAACAGGGGGGAGGGAGAGAGAGAGAGAGAGAGAGAGAGAGAGAGAGAGAGAGAGAGAGAGAGAGAGAGAGAGAGAGAGAGCGAGAGAGAGAGAGAGAGCGAGAGAGAGAGAAACAGAGAAGTGCAGCACTCTCACAAACAAACCTCACCTCTTGTGTCTTAGTCAATGCGACACTGCAGACAGACTCTGTCTCCGTCCGACTGACTCACCAACACTCCACTACACAGCGCATACACCACATGCTCCACATCAGCTTGGCTATGTAAATAAAGCATTATTATACATCAGCACCCAGCACACTGCAGCCTCTCCAACACAAATGAACCTGACCTCAACCACAGACACTATAACTGCGCTTCCTCTTTCAGCCCGATTTTGTGAAAGAAACTACACATACGGGACAAACATCTGACCTTCATAGCTCATTAAAAATGCTCATTAAAAGCTAATTATACACACTGTAAGGTAATAATCTGAAAAATGCTTTCTGTTGCTGTCTTGCAGCTCCATTTCTTTATACGTAGTTCCACTGTGTAAAAATGCTCCACGCCCTTTATACAGTGATTGGGCAATGAATACAAAAAGCATCCGAAAATACTCACAATGAAATCTCATCCCATCAGCAGGCCGTAAAGCTGTAAGAACATTTTTCCATCTCCTTATCAAGATGTCATTTCACAGAGTCGACGTTCTGTTATGACAGCAATAATATCTTTGTCTAAACCAGCATAACCAGATTTAAAAAGTGTTTTAAAATCATACACAGTCTTACTGGGTAAATACACAGAATGTAACCAGATAAATGACCATAGCAGCCTCATACTGGCCAAATCAGTCTGATCGTTTCATCTCCTGATGATTCACCGCCTGCTTTTTCCCCTCCTCATAGATTTCGTCTTTATTTGTTCTGGCAAGCCCGAAGTGTTAGCGCCATGTGGGACACCATTTAGGGACGTGAGCAGAGCCTGAATGTGTCATCATTCAACAAACACAAACCAAGTGGGAAAAAAAATAACAACATAACAGCATCTAATAAGACTGCTAACCCATGCTAATGGTGGAAAAAGGCCATCAACATGAATCCTAAGGATGAGTGTTTTGTTTATGTGTGGAATAATGGCTAGCCAGAAGACCGCTAGCCCATGCTATCAGAAAAAACCTGAGGCCAGACAGCAACAGGATGGATAGCAGGCTAGTGTTGCCTCACTGATGACAAAGCTGGCGGCCCACTGGCTTTTTGCTCAGCGTTCTCCAGGCGATCCACTGGTGGTTAAGCAGAGAATCAGGCAAAATTCTGCTCTTTATATCTCACTTTCACTTACTTTTACTTTTCCTGTCAATTAGTTTAAATCAGCATCAACATTTTTTCACAAAATTATTTTATATTATCCCTAGTCATTTTCTAAATGTAAAGGCTATGTACCTTAAAATCTGTCTGAGGGGATTAAAAACCACTTGTGTGTAGCACAATGAGGGTGGACCAGCAGTGGAATCCAAGCCAGCCATGTATGCTTGCTATCTGGGAGAATACCAGCACAAACTAATTACAGTGTGTTAGACAAGCTAAACATGTGTAAGACAGTTAATGTATGTAACAACAGTGAGCACAGAGGCTGCCAGCCCAGGACAACAGTAAAAAAGGCTAACTCCAGTGCTAACTAATCACAGTGTGTTAGGCAGGCTATGTGTGAATCTGGGCAATAAGAGCTAGCATGGAGACTGCATGTCTGGGCTAACACTAAAAAATAAGGCCAGAACACCAGCACAAACTAATTATAGTGTGTTAGACAGGCTAAACAAGTGTTTGTTTATGTGTGTTATACCAACTAGAATGGAGGCTGCTAGCCCAATATAACAGTAAAAAAGGCTGGAGACTTTGGGGGGGGGGGGGGATCAGGCCACAACAACTGTGCTAACTAATTACAGTATTTTAGACAGGCTGAATACGTGGACCCATATGTGTGTGTGAGTGTAGAAAAGTGTTACCATCAAGTCCAATCTGTTCATGTGGTGAAAACAGAATTAGGCTGAGGGCTCCTCCCTGGCCACAGGGCTAGGTAATGGGGGTAGATTAGAGAGATATAGCAGTCCGTTGCTTTCAGGACACAGTGGGGCCTATATGGCAGCCCACTCAGTGGTGCCAGTGTAGTCTCCCCCCACTGCATTCATTACACACCGGCATCCTCACAGCTAGAGGAACGTAATCAAATGCTAATGCCCCAATTCCCTTTCACTAATGTGCTTAGAGCTGTCAACGGCTGCTTTAGGTGGTTTTGATACAGACAAACACACACACACACACACACACACACACACACACACACACACACACACACCAGGCTTTCCCTCTCTGAAACATATGTACCCTACAGACTCAAGCGAATTTCAGCCTGTTTATTCACAAACACAAACACACATACTCCCACACACTCTCTGAAAAATGCATATCCTACACAATCAAACCACATTCATTCACTTCCTTTCTCTTTCTAAAGTGTGGAAACTTAAACCGTTTTGGAGCCGTTTTCGTGCTGAACAAAAGAAGTTTTTCCTCCTCTAGCCCTCATTCACACCTCGTCTAGCGCTGCCACACTTTCACACAAAAGGAAAAACTTTTGTTTAAAACAAAATCTTGATGAATCAACAGCGATTAGCTGTCATGACTATAATGCATATTATAAATTCTCTTAGCAGTCTCTCTTACAGGAAGAGAACGTCTGAATGTATATGCATGGCTTGGTTTTGTTCAGTCAAGTCTTTTTCCCCCATTCTTTTTGGACTCAGATTACTCGATGAATCATTAAAATGATTGGTAGATTACACAGTTATGAACACAGTCGATAGTGACAGCCCTAATCTTCTGACACCTGGACTCGGGCCAAACAACATCACAATATTTACTATTTTCTGAACATACTGTCAGTACTTTATAAAACACTCACCAACTGTAACTTTCATTAGAAACAGAGTAATAATTAAGGACTGTTTAATTGGATTTAGTGCAGCAGTTATGGTAACATTTTTAAAAGTGGCACGACTGGTTATCTTTTATAGTCTCTCCCATTTTATCAGACTTAAGAAAAACAAAATATTGTGATACTATGTATTGTGAAAGAGTCCTGAGTCAGATCACCTACTTCTAGCTTCATGCTTGAGCTTTGACTTTCTATCTTCACCGCAAACTGACATGAATAAACTAAATAATTTTTATTTAATAATTAGTAGATTACTTAATTACTAACACAACTGACAGTAACTGTGCTAAACCTCTGAAATCTGGACTTGAGTCAGGGCCAAAACATTTCACCCCCGTCTGCTTCAACTCTGATTTGCCCTCTTCACCACAAAGTGACACACACTCCAGTCTTCTGCATAACAATATGACGAACCACAGGATGCAATCAATGGAGGACAAAACTTGAGGGCAAATAGCATCTCACCACACTGTCCAACTGTAACGCCACCAAGTGAGAGCATGCTTACGTTACTCAGCTTACGGAAATGACTCTCAAAGGAGAGATGCAAACCAGTCTGTTCAGCTCAGGTGGGCAGACTGGCCTCAAGGCAAAGCGGCTCCAAAATGGTCCATACAGGATGAAAAACAGCCACCACAGCAAAGAAGGAGGCAAATCTTGAGGTGTGCTGTACTGTACGGGTCTTAGCTGTGTCAAAGCTGACCTGCAGGTCTCTGTGCAGTGTCCCGTTAAAACCTGAGTAGGGTGAATCATTCGCTTATGAGAAGCCAGACTAAGATAACAGTCTGGCACTAATTGCGTCCATGTGCCATATGGCTCAGGGGAAAAGGGGGCCACTTGTGTAATTAGTGGCAAAATGGCTGAATGAACACAAGCCTTTAATACACCCTTAATGTGCATGTTAGAAATGCCTGAGTACTGCATGAAAATGGTCTTTATCGTCAACAAGCCTGGTTTCATTCATAAAAAGATATAAAGTTCATGAGCTGTGGAACATTAGCCTGTGAAAATGGTCAAATGTCATCACATACAGCAAACACAATGAATAAAATAGGCCTCCAAATTTCCTGGAAAGAGCTCGTCATGTGCAAGGAATATGAAGAAATATCAGAATATTAGTGATCTGAACAAGGTTCAATTCACTTAAATCAGATTTAGTAAATTAATATGCTGCTCTCAAACATTATAATCTGTGGGCATACGCAAAGCTAACTGCAAACATCACTCAATTATTAAAGTCTCTAAAGCTTATCTGGTCTGTTTTGTGATTTTAATCAAGCAATAAAGAACTAGATTCAAGGTTTAGTCCCTAAGGCACCATATCTCAAAGCTCTAGTTTGTTGTAGTAGTGCATTAACTCCACTGCTGCCCTCTTCAGTAATTAATAAGGGCTGCATCTCAGTCCCACATCTCATTTGGTCAGCTGTGAGGCGGCTAGGGACACAGCAATCCATGTGAACTCTCTTGCAGTTTGTCAAACACAGGCCAAAAACAATTAAGCCAGTGTTTATGACCACGTGAAGACTACGAGCTGGCCAGCCCTAACCTCGTCAACCGCGTAACTCACACTGTCACCATGGCTATGGATCCAGCATCACACCACAACACGGCCAATTCAAACACACTCCCAGTGACCTTCACTTCTGTTAACTCACAGAGGAATGAACAAACATTCTTTTAGCAAATAATAAAAAAAAGCACGCCTCGACTAAAAGCAGGGCTGAGGAAGCGTTTCAGGCAGAGCTCCACTCCGAGATCTTTAACACTGTAACGCCAATGTCTTACAAAACTCCTCGCCGACCAAGTCGATGAAAATTTCATGTAGTCTGGCTCGCTCTTATCGACAAACAGCATTCTGAGCTTACTGGCATCGCTGGAGTCATCACCATCTCTCCACTCAGGCAAAAATGGGAATCCGCATCATTTTTATCGATTAGCTGTCCCTTGGCAGAAAGCGATCTTCGCGTCTAGGGGCGGTTTTGGCAAGATGGTAGCACTTGTGCCATGTGCTTCTACTTCAACCTTTCATTTCTGTGTTCCTTTATCATCCCTTCCTTCAATATGTGTGTGTGTGTGTGTGTGTGTGTGTGTGTGTGTGTGTCTGCGCTGGGCTCCAGAATGTCCTGCAGTGAGCGTTATCTCCAGCTGGAATCTGCAACACGCTCTCATTTTCTTTCGCTTTCTCCTCCTTTCTTTTTTTTCTCCCCCATGACTAAAACACGGTAAACCCTATCTTTTAAAGTACCACACAGTATATTTCAATAACTCTGATAGTCAAGCTGTACAAGCTGTAAATGTCATCACCATTCTCTCCATAGCTTTAGTGCTCTGAATGTAGCCTCTAACATGGGAAATATTTGGCAGGCCTACAACTTACCAGCGCTAAGACAGGACTGATTCTATCCTGCCACACTAGGTGCTCCCTTTCCCGAGTCTACGGCATTAGCGTACGACACCAACTGATTAGCTTGCCAGCTCACATCACAGCATGCAACGGCTATAATGAATATTACTGAGGGATTTTTACGCAGGTTAGCAGGCTAATCAATGCATATGCATTAGGAATGCACCATGATAGCAGAATCAAATGCTAACGGCAAAAAAAGTTTGTCATTGGACTGATGTCTAGATTTCGATATCTGATGATGTATTTATTGTCCTCTTCAAGAGCAGAACATTTAGGCAACTGTGCCAAAATGTCTGCATTTTATTCATTTTTAAATTTATTTTAATGCTCTACAGAACAAATTGTACATTTTTCCGTAATACTGATGATACCAGGTGATTCTAGTCCCAATCAATTTATACATTTCATAAAAGGTTTGCGTAATACCATCAACAGGCAAATGCATACTAGGGGTTGCCTAGTTTAGGAGACTAGTAGACCAATTAATCCACTAGTCAGAGCTGTGGGCAGCAGCTCCTCAGCGTTTATAGTAGCATATAGTTGAATATAGTGCCTGAAATAGAAGGAGCAGTGAAGGAGCAGGAGGAGAGAACAGAAATCAGTTTGTCTGCTAAACACAAAGCCCAAAGTACCTTAATAGTGTGGCTATACTACACAAAAAGAAACCAATTCATCTGCAAGCTGTGTAAAGCAGCGCTGAAATATAGGCTCGTGAGCCAGGCAGGGTAGGTTTTCAGAACCGCCGTAGGAAAGGGCTGTTTTATTAGCATGTAAATATCCAATCACAGGTCATTTAGCATGACATACACAACAAAAACAAACTTAAAGCACTGGCCAGCAAACACACAAGGAACCCATTTACTTGCTACCTACAATTTTACACACAATTCAGGAATAACATTTTAAAATGGGACATTGTGAATGACTAGACCTTACTCTGAAAAACCTATTGGTGAGTAGAGATGCATACTACTAGCATTTAGTATGATAAATAATCATTTGTCTCCTACTGGACAGTGCACAGACCACAGCCAGTGTAAATGCTGGGTGAGAGGTTCTAACAGCTGTGGTCATTTTGACATGTACTCAGATTTTTGGTGTAAACTACTTTTGTGGACAGAGTGACTGAGACTGAAACTTCATGAAGTACAACAAAATAACTCTCCTGCAGCGCACACCTCCAACACCTGTTAGAACCAGACCCATTAGCAAGCTACTTACAAGATACTTCTCACAGATGTGTTGAAAACTCACTTTCCTATGGTAATGATGTCTACTTTTAATTAGCCAATTAGTATAAATGAATAGCCATACAAGCTCAAATATATGATATAGATATAGATGTAATGTTTTATAGCAACAGAATGAAAATATCTGCAGGTTGTGCTGCGAGCCTAGCAAACACATTACGTCCATGTTTATCCTACCTCAGCAAACTGCTCTCTGAAACACAGATTTTTAAAGCAAGTATTCTGGCGAGGTCATATATCCTAACATAGATTATACTTTGCAAAATCTACAATGACGCCTACACATACACATTCTCCTTGGCCAGCGCTTCTTTACTGCAAAGTCAAGCAGAGTGCAAGTCCTTTCGAAAGCGTCCCTGCAGCTTCTCTCCAGGTGTTACACAGACGTTACATATTTTCGAGCTGAACAAAAAGTTTTCTGGTCTTCACGGTTAGTTTAAGGCTGTGGAGACTACATCGCGCACTGAAATATTATGGACTAGCACATGTCAACACAATAGCTGATGACAGTATTTGGCCACGGTGAAAATAAAAAGCTCTCTGGTGAGCTAAAAGAGCCCCTACTTTTTTCTACATTTTATTTTTCTCCTATGAAGTCCACTTATCATGCTTTACATTCTAAGAAGCAGCCTAGCAGCTGGTTTATTTCAAATAGTGAACTGGTCGCTCCTTTCAGGCATTTTCCCTCGGCCACTAAAAATTGCTATGATTAAGCCTCTCCTAAAAGCAGCGATCTAGATGTCTCTGTAACTAATAATTATAGACCTATTTCAAATCTTACATTCATAGGCAAAGTATTGATAAAGTTGTCTTCAATCAGCTCAGAAAACTTTAAAATCAATACTGTTGTTATGACAACTTCCAGTTTGGTTTCACAGCTCAAAGATTGCCCTTATGAAAAAGTCTTAAATGATTTTTGTATGCTGGCAAAATATCTGTGCTAGTGCTTCTTGACCTTAGTGCTGCATTTGATACCATTGATCATGAAATTCTTTTAGACAGACAGGAAAACTTGGTAGGGCTTTCAGGAACAGTTCTTAGCTGGTCCCAATCATATTTTGAAGACAGGAGCTACTTTAATGCAAATCAATAACTACAAGCCTAAAAGGGAAACCTGTGGTGTTCTACAAGGATCCATTCTTGGACCCTTATTGTTACATAGTTTACAAATTTCATGTCACAAAAAAAATAATAATTCAAGCATTTATATCCAGCAGGCTGGACTACTGCAGTGGCTTCTTACTGGCCCTCCCGAAACCACAATCAGACAGCTACAATTTATTCAGAATGCAGCTACTAGAAAGCTTAAATGAACTAAGAGATCCAAGCACATTACTCCAATCCCCAAGTCAATTAAGAACATAATTGACTTATAAGTGCTTCTAATTGTATATAAAAATCACAGTATGGCCAAAATACATTGCCGATCTGCTGGAAGCTCATCAAACCACCAGACAGCTCCAATCACTCAGGACCAATCAGAGAGTAGTGCCCAGAATCAGAACCAAACAGGGTGAGGCAGCATTTAGTCATTATGCTGCAAACCGCTGGAACGAACTCCCACCCAAGGTCAGATGTGCTTCAAATGCAACCATCTTTAAGTCCAGATTGAAAACATACTTGTTTTCTTGTGCCTTTGTTTAGCACTGCACTTTATTTTCATCACTACTTTAATTTCTTTTAAGCCCTTTTTTTACCTGCTACTGTCTTTTAATTCCTCTATTAAAAGTTACAATTTTCATTGCATTTAATTTTGTCTTATTATTGTCTTTCACTTTCTTTTAATTAAGTACCTGCACTTTGTCTTAGGACTATTTTAATCACTTCCAATCCCTTATTTTATCTTTAGGTCCTAAAATCTTTCATTCTTAACATCTAAATGTCCCTGCTTTATGAACTCTTTGGATGTTTTCTGCTAGAGTATCACAAGGACTGATTAACAGATTAAAGATCAGTATTCCTTCAAAGTAATTAATTCACTTACAGCTGCTATTCAGCGTTGAATGCAGTAACTTTGATGCCCTTCACACTCAGAATGCTGGAAATGACTTGACAATCGTGAGTGCATTTCTTACAAGAAGTTAGAAATCCAATTACCATTATGTCTTTCTAACAATCTTTGCAAAAGCCTTTAAGACGCTAGATCATAAGCTCAAAAGCTGATCTAATGCTTTTACTTTCCTGCACTTTTATAAACTGTGTATGAAAGGTGCTATACAAGTAAACTTGCCTTGCCAAAACTAGACAAAATTCATTATACATGACCATTTATCAGTCTCTTTTTATCCCTTACAATTAAACAGGCTGGTTCTGTTACTGCATCCTTAAGACTGGTATATTTAAACAAGCTCTGTTCTGATTGTTGCCTTGTATTGGGCCTCATTCAGAAAGCAGTCTGGTCAACAATTCATTCAAAACAGTTTGTTTGTGCAGCTCAGAATGCATGGACTGAAGAGCGAGCAGTATATTTTAAAATTTTAGCTCTTCTTTTAAAAACGTGAAGAAAATTAAAGGTTTTACAAAAAGGGCCCTTTAAGCAGACCCAAAATCAGAGCACAGAGCATACCGCAGGGAGAAAGATATAAAAATGTGGTGACAAAACAACTGGAACAGAGCTGAGACGCTACGGAGACAAAAAATAAACAATTCAGAAAGAGGAACGAGGGAGAGAGAGGATGAGAGAGAGAGAGGGAGGGTGAGAGAAAGAGAGAGAACTCATAAAATGTGCATTGCAGACTGTCTCCAGTGCAGTCTGGGGGTAATGGGAGCAAGAGGAGCCAGAAGCACTGCAGAACACACACACACACACACACACACACACACACACACACACACACACACGACTCTTCGGCTCCTTCTCAGTCTTTTCACCCACACCCACACCCCCACACACACAGACAGACGCACAGACAGAGCAGGGCACCGCATGGCGCAGAAATCAATAAACGCACTCCAGAGCCTGCTGAAGAAGAGGAACACCACAGAACTGGGACAAGTGTGCGTGTGTGAGCTGCACAGTCCCCCTCTGTCTTACTTCCTGCCTGTCTACCATCAGGGCGACAGCAGTCCTCCCTCTCTCTTTCTCTCTCTCGCTCTCTCTCTGCTAGACATATTTGCTCTGATGTCTCGAGGCTGCAGAAGGCTTTATTATTATCAGATGCTGAAGGATTAAAAATACAGAATAAAACTGAACAAAACAGGCATAAACACAGCCGTACACTGAGCCCTCCTACAGCCTTCTTTCTATCTTACAGTCTCTCTCTCTGTCTCTCTCTCTCATATAGAGCTAAAAAGTGGAAAAGCTCAGACTTACTGGCATGTCAGCGTGCACACACATGCGCGCATATGCTCTCACACACGCAGAGCTCCGTCTCTGCTGATGAATCCTAAAAGAGATCTGCCCACTGCTACGCCGTTCAGCTTGCCTGCCAAGTCCCCCCCCCTCTCTCTCTCTCCACCTCCCTCCCTCTTTTGCCATCCCTCACCCTCTTACTTTTTCTAAGCTACACAC
The DNA here is from genome assembly GCF_015220715.1 of Pygocentrus nattereri. Taxonomy (NCBI): domain Eukaryota; kingdom Metazoa; phylum Chordata; class Actinopteri; order Characiformes; family Serrasalmidae; genus Pygocentrus; species Pygocentrus nattereri. The sequence continues at coordinate 13,891,318 of NC_051216.1, read as the reverse complement.
AAACATTCTCTTCCTCCCCTTCACTCCAGGAGAGAGAGAGAGAGAGAGAGAGAGAGAGAGAGAGAGAAAACAGTAATGAGAGACAGAAACAGATTGAGAGAATAGAAAGAGAAGAAGAACAAGAAAAAGAGATAGAAAAGGGAGGTCAAGAGAGAGGGAGAGAAGAGTGACAAGAGGGGCGAGAGAGGGGGAGAGAGAAAGAATAATGGGGGAGAGGGAGAAAAACAGACTAGAAGAGAGAGAGTAGGAGTGGAGAGGGAGGGCAAGTGACAGGAGTGAGTGAGTGAGTGAGTGAGTGAGTGAGTGAGTGAAAGAGAGGGAGAAAAAGAGTGATGAGAAGGACGAGAGTGAGAGAATGATGGGGAGAGAGAGAAAAACAGTAGAAGAGAGAGGACTGTGTGAGAGAGAGAGAGAGAGAGAGAGAGAGGACTGTGTGTGTGAGAGAGAGAGAGGACTGTGTGTGAGAGAGAGAGAGAGAGAGAGAGAACTGTGTGTGTGTGAGAGAGAGAGAGAGAGAGAGAGAGAGAGAGAGAGAGAGAGGACTGTGTGTGTGTGAGAGAGAGAGAGAGAGAGAGGACTGTGTGAGAGAGAGAGAGAGAGAGAGAGAGAGAGAGATGACTGTGAGAGAGAGAGAGAGAGAGGACTGTGAGAGAGAGAGAGAGAGGACTGTGAGAGAGAGAGAGAGAGAGGACTGTGAGAGAGAGAGAGAGAGAGGACTGTGAGAGAGAGAGAGAGAGAGAGAGGACTGTGAGAGAGAGAGAGAGAGAGAGAGAGAGGACTGTGAGAGAGAGAGAGAGAGAGAGAGAGGACTGTGAGAGAGAGAGAGAGAGAGAGAGAGAGAGAGGACTGTGAGAGAGAGAGAGAGAGAGAGAGAGAGGACTGTGAGAGAGAGAGAGAGAGAGAGAGAGAGAGAGAGAGAGAGAGAGGACTGTGAGAGAGAGAGAGAGAGAGAGAGAGAGAGAGAGAGAGAGAGGACTGTGAGAGAGAGAGAGAGAGAGAGAGAGAGAGAGAGAGAGAGAGAGAGAGAGAATGGGGGGGAAGGGAGGATAGAGTAAAGAATAGCAGGGGGGAAAGGAAAAAAAAAACCCTGAAAGACAGACTGACAAACAAAAAGGAAGCAGAAAACAGACACGTACCCGTATTAAGAGTCAGCGCGTCCTGCTCAGACTTGAAGCTGTGGCTGTGGCTGTGTATGTGTGCATGGCGCAGTCTGGCCTTAATGACAGAATCTGAAATCTGATCCCCCTCGGGTCTCTGCCAACCCAACGCTTCCCTCGCTCGCCCCACCAGCCCCCCTCCACTCTCCTCTTCCACTATTCCACGCTCCCTCGCTCCGCTCCTCTCCTCTCGCATTGTTCCGACCCATACTGCCAGCTGTTCCTGACAGCAAAATTACTGTGCACGGAAAAATGATTGCTGTCGGAGGACTGTTTCCCCCCTTTCTGTCTCTCTCTCCCTCTCTCTCTCTCGCTTTCTGAGACATTCAGGCTTACGTGGACAAATTATACACTTTATGTTATTGTGAAAAGGCAGCTGCAGAGCCTCGGCAGAAAGAGAGAGACACACAGACACAAATAGACACTCAGACAGAGGCAGACGCACACATAGTGACATATACCCACTCGGAGTGAGGACAGACACAAATCTTGCCAGAGAGGGAGAAGAGACAGGTATCCAATCAGGGAGACAATCATAGACCATCACATGTCATCCAAGAGCAGGAGAGACATATATACCCAGAGCGAGACATAAACAAATACATATCCAACAAGAGATGCTGTACATAGATTCCCAAGAAGAAACGCAAAGCAGAAACCAGGGTGGAAAGTTTCCTCTTCTGTTATTATTTACCATATCAGTAGTTTAAAGCCTCCGTTAGTGATATGCAGTAGAGGAAACCAACAAGGACACAATCTATAATCCTTGTGTGATGTTGTACTCTTGTACTTAACCCTTGTACTCAGTGGTCTGGTGGACCACATTATTGTTTTTTTAATCAATACTGCCATTAAAAAAGTATGAAAAAAAAAACATGTTTAAATATCACAAGTCATCAATGTTAAAAAGTTCTCCTTTAGCAGCTGTAGCCAGTCAGCAGCCTGTCCATGTTGTCCACCCACCCACACTCCCACACACACCCACACACTAACAGCAGGCCATGTTGGAGGAGAACAGAGTGAAGGACACAGCACCTCCACACGTTCACTCCAACATCACATATAGTATATATATGTGAACAGTGTGAAGTCATTGAAAATTGTTTTATATGTTCCTCACACAAAATGAGCAAACACTAAGGAATCTGAGGTTGAAAGAGGAAAAAAAATGTGATTTATTATTTTTGGTAAATTTTTGGTGAAAATGGGTCCCACAGACCAGAACACCACTCACCCTATAATCGGAAAGTCCGTCCACTTGCCAACGATCCTGGCAACACACCCGCGCAGTTATTTGCACACATACGAGACCAGACTCTGTTCTCTTTGAATGAGGAGAGACTTCTAAAGCAACTGAAAGCAACATTAACGATTAAAATATATTTGAAGTCACTGGTAAAATCTGCCCACAATCACATAAATACTATGTAATGTTTAGCTTAAATAACACACAACATGTTCTTTCAGGTTGTTGTGATTATGGCACATACACATATCCCCACAATGAGGGGCAGCTTTCCCCACTGTGCCTTTACCATCAAGCTGATAGGTTTTTAATGAATGGTGGAACTTTCCCTGTAAACAGATGCCATGTTGAGCATTATGAGCTTTCCTTTTCTTTTTTTTAACTAGTAAATTGTCTCCTCCTCCTTTATAATGCCTCTGCCTCTGGGCAACAATCGATTTCTTTATGTATCATGCAACAAAACAACAGAAGCCAAACTGACCTCCTATGGTTCTCACAGCATAATGCACAATCAGAATGACCACATGTAGTATATGAACATTATATAACATTACTGAGAGCATCTTTTTTGGAGTAAACAGCACATCAAACCCAGACTTTTTTCAGTATTGCAAAAACTGACTGTTAGTCATTGCTGTCCTACTAGGGAGGACTGCTTAATGTACCTTTGGTTCAGAAACAGACCACAGAGGGTCCGCAAACTCCGTCATGCTCCGTTTAATTTTTTCTTCCCCCTTGCAACACATCTGCCATCTGCTTCAAGTAATTGGCTAATTAACAAGTTCAAGAGTTCAAGCAGTGTTACGACAGGAAAAACATTTTGGGCAGTGGATCTCTGGGAATGGATTTGAGAACGGCATGAAATGACATCCTGGCAAGTGAAAATTTCTAAAATCTAATCAATATATGAAGAATTTCATTTGAAAACAAACTACAGACAACTTTCAAGAACTTCTTTTTTTCATGATACATGTTGTTGGTTGGGAGCTTTGCACGTACAGGAAATAGCAATGCTATATTATGATAACTACCTCCCTTGAGGGAGAAATAAATGTGTTTTCAATTATATATCAGCTGTTATTCTTTTCAATAACATGTCTCGAAAATTGTAAAGGATATACAGCACTTTAGAAAGAAACTCTTCATACGAAATGTTTCTTATTATGGTATTAATGTAAAAGCATTGATGACTATTTATAAGTGTAACATCAATTATTATAATATTGAATTATAGGATTATTCACCCATTTCTAGACTGCATTTACTTATTTCACAAAAAGCATTGCTTATTTCAATACACAATGCAGGTCATTTGGCTCAATTATTTCCCACAAGAACTCTTTTCTTAAGGTAAAATGACTAAACAAGTAAAGGCATAGGAAAAAAATTAATAATCTTATAATATTCTTACAACCATATCAAAATGAGAAATATTAGACATGTTGACTAGATTTAAGATGATTCCCTTTGCCAAGATTTTCTGCAGTGTGGTGATGTGACACCAAATTGCGTGAAGCTAGATATGTTGGAACATTGAGTCTTGTTACTGTGACAAACTGAACAAACATGGTGGTTTGGCAGCCAAGCATTTTGTTACGAAAGTAATGGCAATAATGCCATCAGTGTCTTACATTAACACCCAAAATGTATCACTCCTTCATCAGTTGATGAATCTTGTAATGGTTTATATTCTTGACCGTGTTTCTATAGACAAGCTCAAACTTGGTGAAAAAGAAAATCCACCGCATTCAACCCAAGTATAATGCAGCAAAACTCGCTGTAGGACTGGGAAATATTGAATATATGGTGGGTGGATCATCACATCAGTGGCCAGTCATTCACCACGAGGCTCTGTGAAGTGCTGCGTTGTGGCTGCTCTGTTTTCTAGGGTTCATTAGCATGGCAGGACGTAAGGGAGAGTTGGCAGCTTGACCCTCAACACTTTGTGTATGGACTCCATAATTACCCCCATGACATCAGGGGCCTTTTCATCGCCAACTTCTCCTCGAATGACCCCAAAGTAGAGCGGGTTCCATCTCAAGGCTTGGCAGGTTGTCCTGCTGCTTAGCAACAGCAGACACACTTCCCTAAACCTGAGTTGGACACTGACAAGGTCAAACGTGAGTTCACATTGCACAAACTGAACATCTGGAACAGAACAGGATTAGAGGCGGGAAAAGGCAGAAAACTAAGGCTCATGTCTTGATCATTTTGAAAATGATAGGATCAGAGGACTAGAACAGTGCCAGAACAAAACATGATGCTTCTGAGACAAAGAAATTATTGTTCAGGTGTCTGACAAAACTTGGAGACTTGCAACAGTCCAATTCGTTCATGGCGTGTTTTTGGCCTGGTACCCTAACGCTGGCAGTACAGTGATGTACGGTCTGTCTGACAGTGTCAATCAAAAGCACACAATTTTCCCTTTAATGGAAATGTAGTCAGTTAAGACATGTTTAGTGTTGGAAGTTTGCTTCTTTTGTTTTGCAAGTAATGAATGCTTATGTGCACCAATTAGCCTTGAGCAAACTGCAGGTCTAATTTACTATACACTTGACTTAAATAGCGTTCAATTTTTAAGTAACCTTAAAAAAGACTTGCTTATGTGGTTTCTGAAGCCATATGACACACTGTTATACATCAAAGTGGACAAAAGCAAGAACATTGAGGCTTTACAATGGCTAGTGCTACTACTCTTTCAGCAATACAAGGCATCTTAAACAAGGTATAAAAATCTAGTCTAGGTATTAAAATTATGACAGGTATTAAAAAATAGCTATCTGGTTAATGTTTACACAGTTTTAGCTAGTTTGTAAACGTAAACATCTCAAGAACAAACTCATTTTGGCAGTTTTACACTGCGCCATTCGCAGTTTTATCATAAAGCTCATGTAATGCTTTTAAGGTTTGTTCTAGGGACACATGATAATATCAGAATCACATCAGTTTTGGAAGAAAACTGCTTAAAAATTCATCAGCTTTGGACAACTGTTTAGATCTGACCAATACTTCAAACCAATCCAAAACAGTTGGTTGAAGTTGGGCTTCTATGCTAAAATGTCTGCATTTTAATCATTTTACAGAAATAAATGCTATATTTATCTATAATACATTTTATAAATGCTTACATGTCATAATAATCGGTCGATGTGCATGTCAAAAATATTGGATAACAGCATCACAACATCTCTGTTTGGATTAAATCGTTATCACCGAAGGTTTACAGCCTTCTGGAGATTTTGAAACCTACAAGCTTGAAGCAAAACATGCATGTACCTTTTAGCACGATGGCTTAAAGAGTACATGGCAGACATTTGTGTTTCTGTAGCCAAAGAGTGTAATCTAGATAAAGGCCTGCAGCCTAGCTCCATTTTCATGTGGTGCCTACCTTATCACTGCATATTTATTCAGTGCCAAGAGAAGCTCTCCAAGAGGTATCCACTGACTGCACGCAGGAAGTCCAGACAGTGAGATCAAGAGTGAGAGCGAGAGAGAGCACCATTCTGCTATCTGAGTGCTATCAGTTGACTCGAGGACGTGACGCAGGTTAAAAGGCTCAGCAGGACGTCGTTCTTCAGAAAATAGTGGGCTGCATGGGGCAGAGCAATCTACCCCTTCTACTCACACTTCTAGACACTGTTCAGACACCACGGTCATAAAAACTGTATCACATGCGTGTGACTGCTAGCACATAAGCAGACAAAGAAGATGATCAGGGTGGTCATTATTCATTACATTAGTAATGTACCAACTATTTTATCAAGCAGAGGCCAAACAAGATTACCAGGTTTAACTGAACATTAATATGCCTCTTTAATATCTATTTCCAAAATGGTAACTTTACAGGAGCAGGAGAAAAAAAAAAAAAGAGTGGCTGAGTCACTTCACTAAGTTTTCAGTTCTCTTTGAATACTCACTCACCCTCACAATCACTATATTCATATGCTTTGGGAGAGTCTGAAGTAAAGCCTACTGTGACAAAATGTTCTTCTGCACGTTTTGTGTAATTACACATTTCCACCAGAGAGGTCTCCAAATCTCCAAAACTTACATAATGTAGTTTTAAATATATCACTGCTGTGGGAACGAAACCTTGCATGGCCATTTTGTTGTTTTTCAGATTTTGAAATAATTTGAAAATGCCCGTTGGTCTTTACATTGCCCATAATTTCATGATGGATGGAACAACGGACACAGCCCAAAGTGACTTGAAAAAGCTCTGGTTCCACTGGCTTACACCAAAAGTAAAATATGTTCTTTCCTTCTCCTGTAAAGTTACCATTTGAAGATACAAGGTTTGTTCTGACAACAGCGATATGTTTACAAATAATAGACAATCAAAGGAACATAACTAGTCTTGCAAATTCAACCATTTCTTTGCGTAACTCAGCAAAACTGAATTGTTTATCAACACAGAAATGATTCCCTTCCCTGGCCAATCAGACCAACGCAACGGCTGCAGCTTTGTGTTTTTAAAGATTTTTTCCTCTGGTATTCTGAGCTGCTTCTGTTGCAAGGTTCACATTTTAAACATTGTATGTTAACGCCTATCAAATTCGTCTGAGATACCATGCCCTATTCTGCACAGAAAACCTGTCTGAACACATCCTTGTGACCAGACCCTTCTCAAAACACACACGCTCACACACACACACACACACACACACACACCTGGCTCATCATCACAAAGGCAGACAATGCGTGAGTTTATGGGAGAGCTCCTCTGTGTAGGGCCCCCATCATAACCCAGCCCACTACAACAGCTCAGTGAAGCCTGACTGAGGACAATTGCCTTTCTGGGCTGAGACCAGAGCAGTCAAAAAATAAATAAAAAAAAAACTTTACAACAGCACAGAATGACTCAGTGTATAACCCTCAAATGCCCACTAACAACAGACAAACATTCAGTTTAATTTTACCAATCCTCTCTTCACAAAAGACTCAACCACACAAGATTCACCAAACAGGCTTTGAAAAATCCAATATATTTAAAGCTGCAGCGTGAATGTTTGTATGAACTACATCTCCCTCTCAGACAGGCTGCAGGAATTAAGCTGATTTTTAAGCCATATGAACAACATGAAGCCAAATCCACATGCCACCTAATGTTTGCCTGAATCCCTAAAGGGGAATTCCACTGAATTCTGCATAATTCAGTCACTGAATTGTAAACAAAGTCATTCAGAGTAGTATGATTTCTTTATAGCAGTGGTGATGGAAACCAGGAGCTACAATGTCTACAACAAAAATCCACTTATTTTTACAAAGCCAAACACTGAGGGAAGCTACACGTGTTTTCTGAGGTTTTCTATGTAATGTTAATAATGATAAAATAGTGGTAAATTAGAAAAATACACATTTTCTTTAGGGACTACTTTGCCTCACCATGACCTGTACGTACCCCTCCATCATGAATGCACTTAAAAAAAATGTTTTAGGTCAAAATCTAAAAGCTATCGTCAAACAAAGTCACAGGCATTAGGCGACTTATTTGAAACCATTCTGTATAACAACTCCCAATGAGGGAGCTTTCCATTAAACTCTTCAGACGTCTGGTTCCAATCACCACCTCTGTGAACAATTCCGACTCCATAAGTTCGCTAGAACAAAGAATCTCACATCAAACCACTCGGAATGACTTTGTTTGTATGGAAATTATTTATTTATGCTGAAACTGGAGGAATTTTCCTTTAATGTTACAGAATGGCATAAGGCAAATGTTTAAATAATTTCAAAAGGCTCTATGAATGTGAGCCTTTAGAGGTCTATTTATGAGACATGACAAAGATCAATATGCATATCATTTATCTTCAAAACTTCAAGGGGATTAAGCGAGGAGTGGGCGATTTGGCAAAAATATTATATCACGATACTTCAAGACATTTTCACAATGCATGATATGCAACACAATATTTAGTTTATCTGAGATTTAGTAAGTTGGAACAGGCAAAACAAAACCTGTAGTGCAACATATAAAAATACTGTAATAAAAATAATAAACTTACAACTACAATGATTTTTATTCAATGTTTTACAAACTGTGCTGAACTAAACCCATTTCAGCAGACCTAATTATGCTCACTTTGTAATGAAATGTTTAGTTAGTGTTCTTTAAGCACCGACTACATCAACAATATACACAGAAAAGTGTAGTGTGACACAATTCACCACATTCTTGATAAAATATTGCCACACTGGCCACTTCTAGCTTAAGCTCCCTCAGGGGTTCTGTATGTCTTGATTTCATTTCTACGTATACTGTAAAGGAAAGACGCTTTATAAGCAGAATTTGAACTGATTTTTTTTTCCACATTCTTTCGAAACAATCACTCTTTTCAGCCAAAACAGCAATGAATCTGGCGATGATATCACAGAAGTGAAGGGTGTCTGGCAATATGACAATACTTACTGTTGCCATTAGGGATGCATGATGACATTGGATTCATATCTGTATTGGCAGATAATTGCTCAAAAAAATGAGTGCATGAGAGATCATTAGATTTGACTGATATTTCAAACGTATATTATCTTGTGTAAGAGCAGAATGTTTTTGTGACGCTGGGTCACTCTTTATAGCATTTTAACAGCAAAGCTACAAAAGTTCATGTTATCTATAGGGCTAATTCAGGCAGATGTCCTGCCAATTTCTCCTTTTTTAAAAAAAAAAAAAAACCTTGCTGTCCAAAGAAAAACACGAATCTCCCTCTTTTTTATTTTCTACATCATTTGAGCACAGCAGCTGGTTTTTAAGATTGTGTGAACATTTCATGATGAATAGACCAATAGAAATTCTCCAAAACTGCTAACCTTTGATTGTATTTTTTAACATGGATCCGACTAGTCAAACCTAAATATCATGACCCATATCGTGTGTTGTGAAAATGTCCTGACATATCATTACACATTTTTGCCTTATCACCCACCCTCATGAAAGCCTGTGACAGATAGGCTGATAAACAGATGTACTTTTTGACCTCCAAGTGAAAACCTGACTGCAACGGCAGCAGAAAATGATGGGACTTTAAATACATGTACTGTTTTATTTTATAAAAGAACCTTTTCAAACTGGGGAAACTTCGAAATTATACCACCACCCTTGACGGATGTACAACAAATCAAAATATGCAGATAACCACCTCAGTAAGAGTCCCCACACACTGAGCGAACAACATGGAACCTTCTAAAGTGACTCAAGCAGACTGCGCCAAACTCCTAAATAAGAGCAAACCACATCTGGTAACACCTCTGTAGCCCTGAAATTAAAGTGTTAAGTGATGAATGAAGTGTGTGTGTGCGTCTCCTCCTTCCTCCTCCCTCCAGGTTGGAGCCATTGTAATGCTGAGCGCACAGCATGGGGCTGATGGACGCATGCTGCCTGGCTGAGAACCAGACCTGCAGCTCCAACCTGCATAACAAAGGCTCAATAACAAGGTGCCGATGGACGGCCGGCTCGCACCAACAGACTGCAGGCCGTCTGCAGTGCAAACATCAGCAAAAATCACCTGCATGAAGGACCCAATGTCCTGATATCTGTCTAGAGACTTAAAACATTACAGGGAAGCACTAAAGCAAGGCAAACCTGCGCTGCCTGTGGTCTCGCTGCATGATTACAAGCTACCTTTCCTGAATTTACCCGTTTACCAGCATGATCCCACACAGCTGGGCCAAAGATGCTGAAGACAGCGGACTAGCTTACTACTCGTACACTTTTCCTTTAAGTGATAAAGCTACTTTTTAAATAGCGGTGGGCAATATGGCGACATTCAAATTATACAGGATATGTTTTTCTGAGCATATGGTCAGCACAGGCAGAACACTGACCAGCTACATGTTTCATCACACAGAGAGAGTAATTAGTCCTGCGTACCTGGATTTAGTCCAGTATAAGAGATTCTTTGACTGTACTTTTGGTTTTATGTGGTATTCAGTCTGTTCTAACTGCTCAAACCTCAGAAAACTAAATGTTGTGATGCACATCATGTCTTTAGGCTACGATCCTGATTTTTTTTTTTCAAATATCTCCCAGCCCTAATCTCAAAACATCTAATGTTTCTGCATCTCCACATATTAAAAAACAGACTGAAAGTCCTCCAAAAGAGATTCCTCGGGTCACCAAATGCTTTCTGGAAATTCCTACACTAAACTTAAAAAAAGCCATACATACACACATAAATAAATAAATCAGCAGATTTCTATTGATATGTTTGGATCTCTCAACCTGCTCAGACCCACCAGGCACCTTCTACTGACATATTCAAAGCACAACTAAAAACTCTATTCACTTTTTTTGTAGTGTTGTTATTCTACTTATGTTTTATCTGCACATCTTCAATGCGAGGCACCTTAAACCAGACGGAACTAATGCAGCATATTTGTAACACAAAGACCAACAGCAGAACTGAAACCAGCAGGATCACTATTATAATCAGATATAATTACATCCAGCTACAAGAGCTAAAGCCCAGAGAAACATCTTCAGACTGAGGCTGGACAACAGCAAAACCGAAGTTAACTACGAGGCTGAGAAGTCGGCTTCTTATTCGCCAGCTTCTTGAGCGAAGAAGTCCGTTCCACCTTAAATGGTGCAGCAGTTACATGTTCAGCTTAAGGTGGAACGAGAAAATTCGAACAAGACGCAGGCGAATAAGAAGCCGACTTTAGCTAAAGAGTAGGACAGACAGTCAGAGAGCGAGACAGCGAGCCTTACCGAACCCACGGGAATCCACGAAGTGCTTTAAAAAGAAAAGTCCGAGTTATTTCGGGCAGCTCAACCCGAGGATCTACTCCGCTGCTGCCATTCCTGTGGAAGTCAGTCAGTCAGTCAGCCAGACAGCCACGGTGAGTCGGTTGAGAAGCCTCGGACGAATAAAAGTCTCCGTGTCTGGTTACAAACAGTTTCTTTCGCCGTCTATCAAGTTGACAGACCCCAAGTAAAGGTAGTTATTAAAGCTGCTTGAGAACAGCCGCTGTCCATGAGCCTGGGCCACTCCACTCCTCCTCCTACTCCTTCTCCTCCTCCTACTCGGAGGGAGTAGTGAAGTCCGACTCACTGCTGAATCGGCTCACTCGAACGGATTCACTTCGATAAAGAGCAGAAGTGATTCACTTTAATTGAGCCTAGTGAATGACGGTTTGTAGAGCACGTTCAGTTTCGTGACTCGTACCTACATAAGACATCTACACAAACATCTCAAATCTGGTTTACATTTCATCACTCGACACTTATGAATGCACTATTTCTCCAAGAGTGATCATTTTATAGAGTTATCCACACGTTTGCAGCTTGTATTACAAAATAAAAGCATCGATTGCGTCACTAATATGTTGAAAGTTTGTTGCTTCTCTTTCAGTCAATGACAATGTTACTGTTGCTTTATATACTTTTAATTTTTTCTTTTAATTTTACATCAAATGCATCAGAAATACTTATGGCAAGTACGATGACATAATTACTCTCATAAAATGTTAAGGCTGTGGTGTTTGTCCAGCATAGTATAATTCCTATTTTGGAAAATTACTTCAGTCATTTAAAATATTACTATCAGTGTAATCTTCTATGGTCTTTGGCTAACTAACGGTTAAACCCTGAGAGCAGATGCAGTACTTGGTGAGAATATAAGAGTGGTTCAGCTCAAATGTGCCTCACTGTATCTGCACCAACCTCCTCCAAGCGTCATTTCATAGGCTGAAGACTTACATTCTAACCAGAGCAATAAAGTTGGTAACAGATAATGATATAATTTACGCTCAAAATCCTAAAACGCCACGTATCATTAGGATCTCTTAGAATCGCTTATATGGTCTCTCTGTATTGATTCGCTCGAATTGCAAGAATCGATTCGATAAACTGAATCAAACACGACTCTGTAATTAAAGGTCCATTAGCGCATCATTTCCTTTTCCACAGCCGCGACAGCCAATCAGGACGCAGCCACAGATCTGCGGGCCGAGACTGACCACTAAAACTTTCAAACAGTGACCGCTGCGGCACGTTTTGACATTCTGTACCTTTTTTACTGTCTGTAGTCTCTGTTTTACTTTGTTCGTGGCTGCATATTTTTCATTTACGTTTCTGCATTAATCAAGGCGTTTTATTTCAGACATAAAATACATTTATCGTTGCATTCCTATGTTTATTTTGACTGATCTGCAGCCTTTCGCTCGTTGATTGCGTTAGTTTTTTTTTTTAATTGATCCTATCTATGATCTTTTTTTTTCTTTGTTGACCAACACATTTCTGTGTTCTGTATTTACTTTGGCTTTCTGTAATCTTTTCATAGCACAGGTCACAGTCACGTCAGTCTGCTTTGTTAATCTCGTCTAGATAGAAAGGAAATTTGGCTGACGTGATTGTTTAAAGGGGGTTGTGATGTAACGGAACACAAGTATCAGGAATACGCATTAAACATAAATTAAGTAACTGTATTCAGTCCAGGTTACATTTTTTTAAAGGTGGTATTCAGTTACCTTTTACATTTTTAGGAGAATATTTTAAAAATATTTACCTACTAAATAAAAACATAGAAAATATTAAACAAAAACTTAAATAATCACACAACTTGTAGCAACTATGTCTGTTTGACAAACTCTAAAGAGGACCTCAATTAACAGCTTCTTTAACACTGACGTTCCTGCTGAAGCCTGAGTAGACTGATAAATCAATGTGATGAACAGTTATTAATCTCAGTGTTACTGAGCTCTGCTAAAGCCTGAGTAGACTGATAAATCAATGTGATGAACAGTTATTAATCTCAGTGTTACTGAGCTCTGCTAAAGCCTGAGTAGACTGATAAATCAATGTGAAGATCAGTTATTAATCTCAGCGTTACTGAGATCTGCTAAAGCCTGAGTAGACTGATAAATCAATGTGATGAACAGTTATTAATCTCAGCGTTACTGAGATCTGCTAAAGCCTGAGTAGACTGATAAATCACTGTGATGATCAGTTATTAATCTCAGCGTTACTGAGATCTGCTAAAGCCTGAGTAGACTGATAAATCAATGTGAAGATCAGTTATTAATCTCAGCGTTACTGAGATCTGCTAAAGCCTGAGTAGACTGATAAATCACTGTGATGATCAGTTATTAATCTCAGCGTTACTGAGATCTGCTAAAGCCTGAGTAGGCTGATAAATCACTGTGATGATCAGTTATTAATCTCTGTGTTGCTGAGCTCTGCTAAAGCCTGAGTAGACTGATAAATCACTGTGATGATCAGTTATTAATCTCAGCGTTACTGAGATCTGCTAAAGCCTGAGTAGGCTGATAAATCACTGTGATGATCAGTTATTAATCTCTGTGTTGCTGAGCTCTGCTAAAGCCTGAGTAGGCTGATAAATCAGTGTTACTGAAATCTGCTAAAGCCTGAGTAGACTGATAAATCAATGTGATGATCAGTTATTAATCTCAGCATTACTGAGCTCTGCTAAAGCCTGAGTAGGCTGATAAATCACTGTGATGAACAGGTATTAATCTCAGTGTTACTGAGCTCTGCTAAAGCCTGAGTAGACTGATAAATCAATGTGATGATCAGTTATTAATCTCAGTGTTACTGAGATCTGCTAAAGCCTGAGTAGACTGATAAATCAATGTGATGATCAGTTATTAATCTCAGTGTTACTGAGATCTGCTAAAGCCTGAGTAGGCTGATCAATCACTGTGATGATCAGTTATTAATCTCTGTGTTGCTGAGCTCTGCTAAAGCCTGAGTAGACTGACAAATCAATGGGATGAGTCAGTTATTAATATCTGTATTACTGAGCTAATCTGAGGGATGATCAATCTAACAATCTGGAGATTGAAGGAGCAGCAGCGGACTGAAGCTGGCAATGAGAGAGAAAAAAGGTAAAGAATTTTTGGAACTTCGTTTAAATGATAAGTGAATTGTTCATGAAACGTATTGTGGTGTTCCGTCACTGGACAAGCTGAGGTAGGTGCTGGTGTGGCCATACAAAGTAGGCATGCAAAGAGGCTCTCGTGAAGCACCACACTCACGGTGGAAGAGACATTTATTGTAGATTAGGTCGGTTAAGTGTGATGAACTAAGATTTTATGGCTAGACGTGACCTGCCTGCCTTCTGGCCATGTCAGTCACCACTGAGGGGCTGCCTGTTCAATTAAAGAGCCTTCTTCTGTAAAGTGCAAGGTTTCCCACATCATCTTCTTCACTGACGCTGCAATATTAACACAAGATTTACATGAACAAAACTGCCAACCAGTAATAATGTGGAACAGTGTGAATTAAGATTAGAAAAAGTTTTGCCATGTGCCTTATCAGTATGTACTCTGAATATCTTACTGTATTGTAATACATTATCAGGACAGTTTATTCAGTATTCAGTCATCGCTACTTTTTCAAAGTATTCTGCCCAACTCTGTGGCCTTGAACTTGTGGTAATGAGACATTTCTCCAGAAAAGCACTGGACTGAGCCATATGGGCCTGCAATGTTGCCATAAAGTTCAGGGCAGGTTAGAAGCCATTCACAGCTCTGTTTCCGAGAGGGAGCTAGCAATTAGCATTGAGATGTTATGTCGCTGAGGGAGCCGTTAACAACCTGTTAACGATACTGTCTAACTCTGACATGATTTGCCCTGGAAACTGAGCCTTGAGACAATTATCACACGGTCATAACCTACTTTTTATACCAGCGGGATTCACTTCTTTGTTCCAGCGTGAATCTCCTGTACCCTGTGAAAGTATCTGTGGCCCAAAAGTTCAAGACCTGGTTTTGTTACCATGGTGACTGCTGGAGTGCTTCAATTAGTCATTATAGAGAACAGATAGCTTTGGTGGATGCTAAATTTAAGGTAGCTTTTATTATACATTTGACTAATTCTATTTGCCCAGTCAGGCTTTGGACACACTAACCTGACATACAGTGGCTTACACATACATAAAATAACATTTGTTCTAAAACAGTTCATTAGCCACTGCAAAAAAAAGTCATTTTGGGCTGCCTGTATTGTTTGTTATTAGTGCTTTCATAAGGGCATGTACACAAGTCCAAAGTATTCAGACACCCCTTTCAATTAGTGAGATCAGCTTATTTAAGGTGCACCCGCTGCTGACACAGGAGTTCAATTTTCCTCAGAAAGCTTCTATAATCTCCAGGGAATAGCTTCGCCAATAGAATGGGAAACTCTGAAGCAGCTGCACATGAGCATCATTTCCTTAATTCACTCAATACCACACGTCAGCTAGAGGGGTAAAAAGCCCTCTAGTAGAACTGTGTTCTCTAGAGTGATGGAGTTCCGTCCAATACCTCTGGTTGATTGAGCCAGAACTGTTCACCCACCATCATCACCTGACCTCACTAATGCTCTTGAGGCTCATTGGCATCAAATCCTCACCGCAATGATCCAACATCTTGTGTAAAGCTTTCTACGGAAAGTGAAACCTTTTACTTCAGCAAAGGGAGACAAACTCCCTATGAATTCCCTCAATTTCAGAATAAACGTTGATAAGTGGGTGTACAAAAACCTTTTGGCAATCACCTCCTTGTTTCTACACTTATTGTGCACTTTATCAGCTCCACTTACTATATCGGTGAACTTTGTAGTTCTACAATAATAAACTGTAGTCCATCTGTTTCTCTGCATACTTTGTTAGCCTCCTTTTACCCTATTTTCAGTGGTCAGGACCCCCACAGATCAGGAATTTTTTGGGTGGTGGAACATTCTCAGCGCTGTAGTGACACTGACGTGTTGGCGGCATACTAGTGTGTGTCTTGCTCATACGAATGGGGATTCTGACCACGGAAGAACAGGGTAAAAGGGGGCTAACAAAGTATGCAGAGAAAAGGATTGACTACAGTCTGTAATTCTAGAACTACAAACTCTCATAGAGTGCTAATCTGTACTTTGTGCCTTTTTTAGAAAGTTCTATCTATCTATCTATCTATCTATCTATCTATCTATCTATCTATCTATCTATCTATCTATCTATCTATCTATCTATCTATCTATCTATATTGCATATTGCAGAAGCCACTGTTGCAAGCTAATGCAAAGTTTCTAAAGTAGAGATAATATTGGAATTAGAGCTGATATTGGCATCTTGGTCCCACTTTTATAGAAATTATGTATATAAATTATGTATATATATATATATATATGTATATATATATATATATATATATATATATATATATATATATATATATATATATATTACAACACTTACTACGAATAATTTAGTCACTATTGCAGATGGATTACAGAAGTACACATAGTTACACAAGTGTATCTTAATAGTTGGTACAGTGGAACAGCCTATTCTCTCTCCTGTAATTACACAAGGGTTACATAGATGTAATTATATTGTTATCACTGTAATATAACTTACATTAAGAGATTACTTAGACTGTATCTGCCAGCTTTCCAAACATTTAGCTAGCATTTATATTGCTAGTGCTGCGACACTGTAAACAGTTTCAGCTTTAAACCATTATGTAATGTAACAGTACAGCAGATGTCCACTTATATTGAACTGTAACTTTTGTGACATTAATTAAATGTATTACATTTCCCCCAAAGCAACAGTCCACTAATTTTAACGTGTAACTTTAACACTACACTACAGGAAAGTTCCTCTGTAGAAGTTCAACTGAAGTTGACACACGTGTAATAACATAGGATGTACTTCTGTAATCCATCTATAACGTGGTCTAAATCATCAGTCGTTACAGTGTTGCATACGTTGTTCATGTGTAATTACACACTTGTTAGAGACACTTAATATAAAGGTACAGCGTTAGAATTGTTCACAGGAGTGATGATAGGTAGGAACCAGATGTCTAACATGTTTATTCCCTCTAAAATCTCATGATATGAAATGGTAACATTTTTATATTGGCTGATGCCCGAGACATTGTTTAGCATAAAGATTATCTTTTCACATTTATAACTATTTTACCATTATTTAGACACATGTAGGTCACATTCATTGATCATTTTAGATAGTAAAATAAATGTCTATATTTGCGTTGTAGACATTGTGACCCCTGGTTCCTATCAACACCAATGTAAAGAAAGAATTTGGAAGTTTCTACAAAGAACCATTTCACATCAAACCACTTTGAATGACTTTGCTTCTCACTAGTCAAATTATGCAGAAATTTTAAAATGTCCTTGGACTTCCCCTATAAAGCTGCGTCTATGCATAGGTACCACATATTAAATGACAGAATTTGTAGTCCTGCTTTAACAAAATAAAGCTTTCGCACACAAAATTGAACTATAAACTTTAGGCTTCTTATCCACCGCTGCCATTCTCAACCACATCATGCTCCTTCTGATCTGAGACGTTTGCATATACGCTGTGTCCTGATATGATTGTCTTGGCCCTTTTTCAGGCCTTTCATATCTACAAGAAAGGAAATTGAAGTCTCAAGATCAATTTGAAGCCGGAGTGAGAAATTTATTGGCTATTCTGGCTGGCTTATTGTCTGCCCTTACTGAAGAACTAAATGCAGTGACTCAAGTGTTCAGTTTGTAATGTACTCTCTCTCTATCTCTCACTCTCACTCTCACTCTCTCTCTTTCTCTCTCTCTCACTGTCTTTCTTTCCCACTGTAATGGTTTTCTGTTTTCAGCTCTGCAAAAAGAACCAGCCCAGATTTCATGAGTTATGAAGAATTCCAGAAAGGCATGAGAGGGGCCTTGTGGACACTGAATCCTCCCTTTGGGAGTGAGCGTAAGTCAGCTTTGGGAAAGTGAGGCTGATAGCTTTTACCGCAGGGGAAAGGAAGGTGACTGCAGAGATCATATCAATACTACTCTAATGCTCATCTTTCACTGCAGCTCTAAAGCCAACGCTCTTGTGGCCAGCATGGGATCAGATGTTCCTCCAGGCATTTAGCAACACAATTGATTAGGTTTATTAATAGTAAGTATCATCAAAGGCCTGGGCGGGAATTGTTGCACAAGGCAGGCCCATTTTTGGCATTGCAGCACTGCCAATTGAAAATGAATTGCTTAAAAAATATCAGAAAGTATTTAGCCAGAAAACTTTAACAGGCTGAACATGAATGGCATGTCTTAGAGCAGACTCTGAGAAATATCACATAGGGTCATTTGAGCGGTGTCATAGGAAAACCACTAGACAGTCCACATTTTTGCTCTTTGTGTTGGGAGCTGGGATCGAGCAAAAGCATGAACCATCTAGAGACGCTGAGGATGGGTTTGAGAACCACTGCTCTAAATAATCTTTCCTGAGGTATTTTTTTAAAAAACTAGGGATTAAGAAGTAGCTGTTCTTTGGCTTTGCTTGTAAGAACCCTTTTCGCACCCCCCCCCCCCCACACCCCCCCCCCCCAACCCTGAAGACCCCGAAAGGGCCAGTGTCATAGAAAGCAGAATTTTTCCCATTGTATTGAAATAAAGGAGTGTGATGTAGTACATAAACACTGTTAAAGTTTCAGATCATATCTTTTACTCCCCAGTCCAGACCATACATAGTAAACAAGCTGCAGAAAACAGCCCATTTTAACATGTGTGTGGTGTAAAGGTCACTCAACACACAAACAGAATCTGTGCTTTAAAATCAGAAGAACACACAAAGCCACAAATGTGAACTTTCAGACAGGCTGAAAGACATGAGCAAGTTCAAGCAGCAGTGAGACCTCCCACCTCATGTATTACTGTACTTGGCCACTAGATGGAGACCAACTTACCCCACGGTACCTGAAGTCACTCATATCCTTTTAAAAATGACTTTATGGGAAGTTTTTCTCAGTGTAATGAATGATTGATTTTACAGAGGTTTTTCTGTAAACATACTTCAACTTTGGACTTGAGCGGGACATCGCTATCTCAGGTGAGCAATCTATAGAATTATGCAATAGAATGGGAGGGGAGTGAGGTAAACAGTTAAGCTAACAGTCGCTTTCTGGAAGCTTCTGAAGTTAATGTGACACTGGCATGACTCCACACTGTTATGGACACTGTCACTGTGTGATAAAAATGTCTGTTTGGTAACATTTTCCACTAGACTTCCACTAGACATCTAGTTTTTCAAATCTGAAGAGCATGATTAAAAACTACTCAAGCTTTTTCCATCAGGCATCATTAAATAGGCTCTGTCCGCAGCCCTGATTTCTACAGAGTTCAGTCTAATTAAACAAGCAACCAGCTTTTAGTGAGAACTGCACAGTTCTTCTTAACCAACACACTTTAAGCCACACATTCATAAAAATGTCTAATTGAATTTCCTTCCTTGAAGTCACTTCTATACTTCTAAGGGCCCATATCCTACCATTTGGTTCATGACCAGTGGTGGACAGCAAATAAGTACATGTAATTCGTTACTGTACTTAAGTAGTTTTTTCATGTATCTGTACTTTACTTAAGTATTTCCATTTTGGGCGACTTTTCACTTTCACTCCACTACATTTCAAGTCAGATATCTTAATTTTTCCTCCACTACATTTTGAGAAATCTGTCTTTCCTTTTGGTTTCTGTGTGTATAAAAATGTAACATGTCAAAACAAAAGAAGCACAAAGCCAGAACACCAATCAGGCCCAGCGGTCACTTTGTTCTGAGCTGGTTTTGACCTGTTGGTCATCCCGACCCAGTGCAGCACAGAGTTCAATGTCAGTGCGGCAGCGTAAAAATTTGGGAGCACATACGTCACCTAAATGATGAACTAACCTAACTTTGTGTAAATAGACCACAATATAGAAATATGTCCACATATGCAGTCGTGACTGGCACGTTTCTTTTTTTCTGAATTCATACAAACACTTTCATTTTATAGTAAATTAGTTTCGGTTAGTTTATGAACAGAGACCTACAGATCAACATAGTAAAGAAAAACTTATTTGTGATCCTGAGTTTAAAGTTTTTATTCAGCTTGTAACTAATTTACAAAGTAATCTTAAACTGAAACTTTGCTTGTTTGTAAAAAGTGATTTCAGAGCCACTCGGTTCTCCCTGATGGAAACTGTTTACCTTCAGTGTTTTGTGCTTATGATCATTTTAATAGACGTCAGCGTCACTAATTAATGATATTCTATTAAAAGACTGGTTTACCAAGAGAGACACTGGAGGATTTTCACCTGAAATGAGTTCATGAAGCGAGTCTTGTTATAAAAATGATAACAGGACATCAGAGCCAGAATTAATCTTTTAGTACTTTTACTTTCAATACTTAAGTACATTTGAAGGCAAGTACTTTTGTACTTTTACTCAAGTTGAGGTCTAGAGTAAGGACTTCTACTTTTACTGGAGTAATATTTTACCTTTAGTAACTCTACTTTAACTCAAGTATGTGATTTGTGTACTTCGTCCACCTCTGTTCATGACATAACATGAACATTTTCCAACCTGTAGTCATCCCTTACAATTAAACTGGCTGTTTGTGTTGACACTGTGCCTTTAAGACCAATTTATGTAAATTTTCTCTGTTCTGATTGGCTGACCTATATTGTTCCTTAGACAAAAAGCAGTATGGACTAAAACACTGAAACAACAAATTAAAAGAGGAGTCCTTTTTTCAGCTTATTTTCTGAATGTGGATGGTATAAACTAGGCAGTAAACATAATATTTTGATCAAATCAACGTTTCTGTACTTAAACAGTATTTAAAAGTGAGCAAAATTTGGTTTTCTATTAAATGCAACCTTTAATGTTGCCCTTCATGGTTCATTGTGTGATCTTAATCATTTCAACACACTAGTACTTTCATCTCATCTCGGATTTATTTTATTTATTTATTTTTGATTTTCACATTTATAAGCAATTACAAGGTTGAATATGTAGGAAAATGCACAAGCTAGAGCTGAGTCTTGCCTGAAAAGTCACAGCAAACAAGCTTTATTGGTGTAAAACCATTCTGAGGACAATTTCAGAGCAATCCAAGGGTGTGGATTCTAGAGGGTGATGTTGAGTTGCTTGTACCCTGGTGTTTAAGTGTGTTTTGTGTGCAACCAACTTTCTTCAAGCTTGAGTTTGAACTAAAAGCTGTGATTCTTTCTGTCTTCATATCTGTGGTTCAAGCTTTGTATGCTAATCAGTATTTTTATAAATGAAGATCAATATTTTGCTAAGTCTACATAAACGTGTTTGCGTGGAAGAGAGATGGTCGCAATGTGACACAGCGATGTACACCTGGATCTGTGTGAGCAAACATCAGCACGGTTACATGACCCACAGTGAACAGAACATCTACAACAGTTTCTGGCAGCAGATGCAAGAACTTCCATGACCATGTAATCCTTACGCTGTTTCTTTTGGCCTCAGGCCACTCTGCCATTTCTGGAACTCCTTTCTGGTGTATCGGAACTAATGAGACATGGGAGTGATAGACAACCTTTGAAGAGAACATTATTCCATCAATTCTTTGTTAGAACTGAATGGGACATTCATAACAAAAGACTTGCAAAGAAGCTTGCACAAATAAACAAATTATATCAAGTATTTTAATAGGAAATGTAAATTGAATGATGCACTAAGATGCATAATGACAATAGTTTGGTAGACTGTAATACTCAGCAATGGATAGATTATATTATAGATGTATTTGAAAAAACATAGATCTGCCATTTTGCAATGTAAACAGCAAACTCGTATTTCTATTAAAGCTCATATAGCCAGTCATATTGCTACCTGTCTAAGCCACATGCTTAATCAAAGTTGGATGGAGAGTACACAGTCACAAGAGTTGAAAATGAACTCATATGCTAAAAAAATCAATGTTAAACAGACCTTCTACTAGTGCTTAGTAACTTCTTCTAACAGATAGAACACAGCAGGACAACCTGTGTGCACTGTAAAAGCTCAGGACACTGATGATGACTGGTGCTAAGACAGCTGTGTTGTAGAAAGATTTTCAAAGCTATATTTCATGATTTCAGTGCTGCTTTTGATGTTGTAGATCACAGTTGGATATTTAAAAAGCAAGACTGTTATGGTTTTTAGATATCCACTGTGGCATGGGTTCAAAGTAATTTGTCCTG
Source organism: Pygocentrus nattereri (assembly GCF_015220715.1). Lineage (NCBI taxonomy): Eukaryota > Metazoa > Chordata > Actinopteri > Characiformes > Serrasalmidae > Pygocentrus > Pygocentrus nattereri. The sequence continues at coordinate 13,868,958 of NC_051216.1, read as the reverse complement.
TAGGACACAAAGAAGTGCTCTTTAATGGGAACCTTTTAGATGTGCAACATCTGAGATGTGGTGTACCCCAGGGGTGTTGCCTAGGGCCATTATTATTTTCTGTTTTCATTGATTTGCCGCAGTCCTTACGAAAAGCTAATGTTAACATATACACTAATGATTTGACAATATATGTCTACCTTTACAGACTCCCTGAATAAGTGGCTTGCGGAGTTGCACAGTTGCACAGTTGACTGATACTAAGTTCCTATGTTACAGCAAACTTTTGAGACCCAGACATAATGACAAGGTAGTAGAAAAGTTGGAATGAGGTTTGGCTACGCAAATTAGAGTATAAATAGTTTTGCCAGCCAATCGGGAACTAGCACTGCTATGAGTCTATATGGGCTACAGGGTCTGCCCAAATAGGTTTAGACTATAGGAATTTCATGGAAGAGTCATATTTAACTCCCTGAAGGCACTGAGTGCAAAAGGTTATATAGTAGGTGGATTTCAATTTCATACTGCTTACTATTATGTGTTATCAGGGAAATTTACTTGGTCTAAACAGGGCATTCAAATTCTACAGGATAAATATAATAAAATGTAAACTGTAGTTTTACTATCATGACCAAGTTTCATTTGCTAACCTAGTTTTTTAACATTTTATTAACTGAGACGGACTAAATTGTAAGTTTACCATTAGCATATGCTGTGCCATGGAAGCTGTTATCTCTTTTCAGTTGTTGTGAAACCCCTGTTATCTTCATGTTCCCAGAACATTTGTACACATTGTCTCAGTCAGAACAAAACTGAAACAAAACTTGCATCTCTATTTTTGTTGTTTTATAAATGTACATGATTTAAAAAATGCCAGCTGTCCTGTACACTTTATACAATTTCATGATGAACAGGCCAAAAGAAATAATCCAGAATTACTTGAAATAAAATTGCATTAAAAGCACTTATATTAAAGGTTAAGGCCATCTTTTCCTTTTTCTGTAAAGTTACTATTTTGGTACAATGATGCAATGTGTTGTCCTGCATTTATGCCTGTGCATTCAGAATAACAAACAAATGTTTATCTTAATAAGCTCAGGCTGCTGCCTTCAAAGCTATTAAACAGACAGTTCGGTGGTATACTCAGGGAGGCTGTTTCACAAAGCAGGCTTTCTCATTTTAGTCAGATAACATAAGCCCAAAGTCAATAGCAAAAGCAAAAAGCTGAAGGACAGTCCTCAACTTTATGCCTCATGAGGCTAACTGAGAAACCTTGCTTTGTGAAATACACTACTACTCCTTCTGCATTCTTATTAGAAACTTGCTTTCTTTAAAAAGCCAAACATCCTAGAACAGCATGGCTGGACCTCAGGATTGATTCATTATTTATAAGACTCAGATTTAATTTGCTTTTCTTTTGCACTTATCACGTTTCACTCCTTCGCTTTGATCTCATTTTGTTTAGTAAAACAACAAATATTTGACCATAATCAAATAATCCCAGCACTACTGACTCCTAAAACTGTTTTCCATTAGAATCGCTTGATCTGTGCTCAAGAATGTGTGAATGTTGTTTCAGTTCCTCGGAGCAGAAGAAGCCCCAGGGTTGAACATCAGCCACGTGAAGGAAGAAGAGAACTCAGAAAGTCCCAAACTCAGTCCAACAAAACCAGTGAAGATAAACTTCTCAGTGTGTGTGTACTCGCATGATTACAGCGTTGAGTAAACCGCAGAAGAATTTTAATCACGTAAAGATTATTTTGAAGTGCATTTAGTAATGAACAGTGATTGGGGCATTACTCAAAAAGAACGATCCATTACAAATGACTGATTACCTCTCTTAAACTCTCTTAAATTCCTCACCACCTGGGAAAAGTAATCTCACTACTAATTACTTTACTTCTAGATTACCCGTTAAAACAAATGAAAATCTGTACTACCTGGAAAGAGCAGGGGGATAAAAATCTATTGTCATTTCAACACAGACACAACACTTGTCTTTACTCTGAACAGGACAGTCAGTTATACTTGATTAAAATTATTCTTGTTGTTATTTGAAAACCTAACTAATAGTCCAAAAACAGCTGCTTCAAAATAAAATCTTTATGAATAAACCATGAAGCTCACAGAGGTGCTGGAGTGAGGTTGGGGTTCATGCCGCTCCAGCCCGGAGATCCATTAGTTTTATATTACATACAAGGACACGTGCAGATAATACATGTATACAGTATTTATGTTTTGTGCATAATTAATATGTTCACTTTGAGACATGTGAGTAGCATGAGCAACAAAATTCTCAAGTCAGTAAGTGTAATGTGATTAAAGAGTTTCAAACTGTAATGTATTACAGAACTTCATTACAGGAAAAAGTAATTATATTACTGCAGTGCCTCAGTATTGCATTACCTCCAACATTGGTGATGTGATGAATGATGTAAATATTTGACAGTTGTAATAACTTTGTGACTATTTCTGATCTAATTCATTTTTTGGTTTCAAAATTGGTTGCTTGGTTCCAAAAAGCTCAAGTTGTCTGAAGATGCAGCCCTAATATCCCCTCCCCCTTTCTTACTTCTCCCTTATATGCAGTGGACAGAACAGTAAATTAAAAGTAATTTTAAGTTTTTTTCAGAATTTTAATGTTTAATTAAACTATTAACTATTAATGTTTCAATAGTTTAAGCACTTCCAGGACACTGTTGATTGTTTTTGATAGTTGAGTTTATGTAGTAATTGCAGGTAGTCGCTTTGGTGTTGCTACGAAGTTGCTTCAGTATTCCAGCTTGTTGTTAGGGTGTTGCTTAGCAATTGTTAGATGGTTCCTAAGGTGTGCTATACAAGGTGGTTGCTAAGGTATTGCTAAGCTGTTGCCATGCTATCCCAGGTGCTTGCTAGGGTATTGCTTGCATTCTTGTATGATGGTGACATAAAAAGAATGTCCAAAAATATTTGGCAGAGTGTATACTGACAGTGGTAAATTAAGAGGTAATGGTATTATTTTTTATTATATTAAGGTATTAAGAATTATTATATAAGTGGAATGACTCATGAGCCAACTTTATTAATCTCTTACATGTCCAGGGCCCACCGGCTGGCCCAAAGTTTTATTACACACTTCTATAAGCTAAGAATAGCTCAACCAGTTTGCATTAAGGTCCCTGTAGTTGCTGTATGATAAGCCTTAGAATGTAGGGGTTAAGAAATAATGTACTTGTTATTGATGTTGCCTAATTAAAAATGTCACTTTTAAAAACAGTAATTAAAAAAAGTCAGCTGATTAGGCCTATTTTTCAAAGGTATCATACTCTGATAACAAATAGGTTTTCTTGTATTCAGATTACTTAACCCATCTTACTAAGTACATTACATTCCAACACTGTGTGACTATGTGAGTCATGGGACTTACATTAAGCTTTGTTCATGATTCTTTCAGCAGTAAAAAAAAGCAGCGTTTCAGTTCTAGTACATTCCTGATCTGGGAGAGTTGCTTTGCTTTGCTCTGACTCAGGATTGCAGTCTCTCGCTGACTAATAACTCTATGAATGTTTGGCATACATTTCAGTGATAATTTCTTGTACTGTTTTTTTGTGAGCTAATCAGCCACGTTTCTGTGAGCTTAATTCTTATTGAGGTTTGCTGCTCAGGTTGTCAGAAAAATTACATGGTTTCTATTACTCATATGGCCTAATGCAAGCATCATAATTCATAGCGAGGTATTTGGATAATTGGTTTAATAAGCAGTCACTGTGAGGTGGCACATACAGTTTAGCCAAAGTACAGCAACTCATAACTGTCATTCCCAAAAAAAGTTTATTTAGAAGAAAGTTTACTCAGTTCTGTGCAAAAGTTTTAGATACAAAATTAGATTTAGAAAGCTATTTCATTCATTTTCTCAGAAAAAGTCAAATTTTAGGTTAACTGTCATAGATTAATACTTATAATACTGTAATGCTATTATGATAATAATAGCAAGTTAACAGAAGAAGAATATGCCTTGCATTCTCCTGACTTAGTAAGTTCAACAAGCTCATTTTTTACAGTGCATTGATTGCTGAGACTAATGGTTTTAAACAATTTGCTTAGGTGCCATATGTGGCCTTAACGGTAACAGACCGAGGGGGCTAGTTTGTGTTTGTGTCCAAATAATTAACTGTTGTAAAAATGATGGCATATATATTAGATCTCTAAGTTGGTTATTCAGTTCCAAAAGTATATTACAGGCACCAAGAGAGTCATTAAAACAATGTAGTTGTAAATTCCCAGTTTGAAAAAGATTGATGATAAAAAAAACTCTTATAATAAAACATAACATAAAACATCAGAAATATCTGGCAGATGGCAGAGAGACTGCAGTTGGTGATGGGAATTTAGAGATGACCAAAATCACATTCCACTTAAAGTTGATTACATACCACAGTGAATCTTGAGAAACATAAGCCAGATGTCAAGATGACAATGTGAGCACAAAAACATTGTATGAGCCAGAGTCACGTCCCACTTGAAAATGTTTAACTACATGAAAATGCTGTGTCACATTCACATTTTTTCCTGGGTTAAGTCGGGCCTCACTCACCTTTACTGTACCTGAGCAACTGAATAGCTGCGCTACAAGCTAGAGTTTGAGTTTTTCCATTTTCAGGAGTTTTCAAACTGTAAATGTCCAACATTTCAAGTAACTGGAAAGCTAATGACTAAACTAAGTGTATGTGTGTGTGTGTGTGTGTGTGTGTGTGTGTGTGTGTGTGTGTGTGCTGTAGAGAGAAATAATGGCTTCACACACCATTTTACAATCAATTACCCAATTAACTTTGGTTCATTTCCTTGGTAATTCAAAAAAGCTGTCAGTTCATCAGTGAACGTTCCTAGTCACCAATTAAAGGAATAAAACTTCACGTTTGTCAAGATGAACATTTTTTAATGAAAATATTTTAATAAATCATGAGCTGAGCCAATTTATATTATGAAAACTCCTTTGTCATGTAGAAAAGGAAAAAAAATAAATGCACTTGAATGAAGCAAGGAGCTCTTCATTTTGTACTAATTGGATTTTTAATGATATTAATGGAGAATGAATGAAAAAGAATTCATTTTAATTCCAATAATTTTTTAGATATAATTTGGACAGGAACACATGAGGGCTATCTATCTGTCCATCCATCCATCCATCTATCTGTCTTTTAATTAGCGAGGACTCAACTGTATGTTTGTAAGCCAACACAAATATGACAAATGTGTTTGCAATGCTTTCATTATTGTTGTAATAATTCCTCCCTTTCATGCTTTTATCTACATAACTGAATTTGAAAATACTAGTGTTCAAAAGCTGTTATCTGCTTGGGAAATTCACTCCTACAGAATATCTGTAAGAAAAAAACATTTAGGAATTTGATGACGTGAATTCTCTTCTCATGTAAAAACTGCACACGTGAATGCCAGCTCACCCTCAGAGGTTCATATTTACCTTCATGTTGCGTAATCATCACTAAAGGTGTAATAAACTGTCTGCTTTTTGATGATAGCGTACATTATGTGATGTACTGTACATTGTCACAACAAACCAAACCTATTTTTTATCACTTAATGATTTACATTTACATGATACCATACACAACCGCACAGACAACCACAAAGAGGTTAATGCAGCATGTTGTTTGCGTAGGAGGTTTGTTTTCCTTTGTCTGGGAAAGTTGAGTGGACCTGAGACCAGTAACCAGCTGAGGGAGGGAGTCAGTGTGACGGGAGTAGAAAAGAGAAGAAAGGGAACAGACGCTACACCTCCCTCCAAAACCAATCAGCCCACCGCAGGGGTGGAGGGCCAAAGCTATATCAGTTCCCATCCCAAACAAACAGATTTAAACTGCAGACCACCAGAAAGAGAAACTATCGCTGCAGGTTATCTTGGATTTAAGGACGTTTTATTCAAAAAGTCACTAATCGTTCTGCTAGCATAGTGTAAGGTATGTGCATCTCTTTTTATTGTTACTAATTGTAACTGCATGTTTTATTTGTTCAGCTGTGACTCATCTTTCTCTTTCAGAGGGAAGTATAACTGCAACCATGGCACCAATTCTGCTGAACTGCATGGGGCAAGAACCCAGTGAATACATAGAGTAAGAAGTCCTCTTTTGTTCCTCTCCAACTTTGATGTTCATCTGCTAAACTGGGACTCTTTCTAGAGCTTTCCAGAACTTCTTTTGGTAACTATTTGTCATTGCAGATGCCATATTTTGTCATGAGTCATCATGACAGATTGTGTTCAGTGAGCTTTTCATGGTAATTGTCATCACAGAGGCCATAAAGTTTACTGTCATAACAGCTTATGTTATGTGCTAATTTTTTCGCTAAATGCACGCGAGTTAGCTGTTATAATATCAAACATTACAATATTTTTAAAGTTAATTAACAGTAATGGTAACATGACAATGTCACAATATTATATATAATCTGTCATGACAACTCATGACAGCCAATGACATCTATTATGACAAAATTATGGCATGCATATGTCAGTGTTATGTAGCTGAGATCAAGTATAATGTTACCCATATTTTGTGATGTGAAACATGTACAGAGGCCTTTATCAGGGGATACTTCTGTATTGTGCTGTATTCATATTGTGCTCTTAAAGCAGTTCAATCAATCAAGTCTATTATCCTAATTTTGCCTTCTGCTCTGGCTACACATGTAATGTAAGCTTGTATTCCAACAACTAGCATAACATTTATCTATAAAAATTGACTGGTTTACAGAAAATTCTATATTTTGCTATGCAATGTACTTTTGTCTGTTTTTATAGATAGCAGTATGGCACTGTTTCAGAAACCACACTATATGAAATTCCAACTTGATGCAATTGGAAACAACAGTTTTACCTGATTGACTGCATTAATGATAATGGGGGGGGTGATTCTAATTACTAGCACTTTAATACAAGAGCATGTTTTCCCATGAACATGGGAAAACAAAGATGTTCCTCTTTCGAAAATGCTGATGTTTGGGTGTTGTGGTTCTGCGTTAATATCTCATGGTTGAGGTGTGGTGACACAGCTGTTGTTTCCCCAGGCAGGAACAGTATGTGAAAAACCCACACCTGGACACCATGGAGGAGGACATTCTCTACCACTTCAATCTCAGCACCAAGACCCATAACCTGCCCGCCATGTTCGGAGACACTAAGGTGGGTGTAGAACTCAAAGAACCTAAAGGAACCCAGAATTCACAATCTATAGAGCACAGAGCAAGAGAACAAGATTCTTAGGAAAATGACTCATCAGTGCAGCAAAAAAAGCTTAAAGTGAATTAAAATATGAATGATTTATTTTGTTATAATTCAGAATTACAAAACAAGTCACAAATATGACTAAAGGAATTTCCATAATTATACCTATTTTATAGAACATTTTTGCCCCATCTTTCTCAGGAGAGTTTTTTCTTTTTGTTTGAAAATAACCTTAGAATCTTTTTATTTTGGCCAAAAAAAATGAGAACATTCTTTGTCAAACACTGCAAAATTGATGCTGTCCAATCACGTGAGATTGAGGTTACAGTGTATCAATGCATTTTCACACAGAGCACTACAGAAAAGAAGAAGAGAGAAAGTATAGGGACCATGTGGAAGGGGCTTGTGTCTATGTAGGATGAGGATTAACCCTACCTATCGTGTCACGCCCCCCCCCCTCTCTCTGTTTGTGTGTAGTTTGTCTGTGTTGGAGGCAGCCCCAATAGGATGAGATCTTTTGCTCAGTTCATTCATCAGGAGCTGGAGCTGCCTGGCAGTGTGGACAACATCAGAGACATTTGTGAGGAAACTGACCGCTACTCCATGTACAAAGTGGGACCTGTGCTCTCCATCAGTGTAAGACAAAACTCCTATTTGTGTTTGTGTGGTGGAACATTGTGTAGCACAGTCTCACTGGACCCAACACTCAGTCTGCCTTTTTACCCAGTACACTGAAGTTTAGTCACTTGGAGATACAATAACAAAGCATTTTAAATCACTACAGCACCAGACCTTCATTTTGTAACTTTTCACAAGATAAATCAACCCTCTGGGCCTTTATAAAGCAGTTATTTTGGCTTTTCAGCCCTAAAACCCTTATCAAATGAACTTATTTTCCTAGGTGCCAGGACCTTTGATAGCATTTATCCACTCATGAGAGCATATGACATCTGTCATGACATGTTTATGGCATGGTTATGTTATTGTTATGTAGCAGGGTTCAACCTCTTTAATGTCTTTCTGCAGCTCCCCTTGTGGCTATTCCACTGGCAGAATGGGCATTTTTCATTAATATAATCTAATACAATATTTTATCCCTTACCTCTGCTATAACATTAACTAGGACACTGTTCTCTCTCTATGTCTGAAATGTTGTGACTGTGTTGAGTTGCCAGTGAGCAATGACGAGTGAAAGGGGTGTATGAGAACCTCCTACTGTGAAAAAATGCACACCTCTCCATAAATACACACTTTTACACAAGTAAATGTTCTTAGGCAATTTTGATCTACATAGAACCATTAACACTTAAAGATGCCTTTGCATGATTAAAGGCTTCTTTACACCTTGAAATGGTTCTTCAGACTGATGGAGAATACAGAATGCTGCAGATGGGTTCATATAGAACATTTTTGTGAAGGATCCTATATAACACCACAAAGGGTTTTTTATTGTTACAAGCTTGACATTGTAACCATGGTAGAACCCTTTTTGGTGCTAAATAGAACCATCTGTAGCATATTCTACATCAATTTGATGAAAAAGAACCCTTTAATCATGCAAATCATGCTATAGAGAACAATTTTCTTTACTAAAGAACCCTTGAAGAACCATCTTATTTAATGGTGTACAAAAAATAGCTTTTAAACAACTTTTAAAAATCTTTTTTTTCGAATGTTGACCCTCTTGCTCACGTACAAAGTAAAGTTTGCTTTTTGTTTTGAAAATGATGTTTTACAACTGAACATATTCCATCTATATAACTGAAAAATGCATAGTTCAACTGATAGAAACATTGCATTTTATGTTTACTGTAAAAAGGAGTGAGATATGTGCATTTTTGTAGTACCTTCATTCCTCAAGTGCTTTATGCCCGTGTGTTATGGCCATCATGGGTTGAATGACAGTGATTGACAGTCTGTTCATCCTTTCTCTGTGCAGCATGGCATGGGTGTGCCCTCCATCTCCATAATGCTGCATGAGCTCATCAAGCTGCTGTACCATGCCCGCTGTCGTGATGTCATCCTCTTCCGCATTGGAACCTCCGGTGGAATCGGTATCTAACTTAATGTTCACTTTTACAGTTTGTTAGCCACACTGCACAATACAGAACCACCATCTTTCCAGGAGGCCTCATTTGTTTACTTAATCTAGTGTGCCGTTAATGATAATCGCACAGCTTCTGCACTAATTACAACCGGTGTGGGAAATGGACTGCATCAGACTTTTCTGTATACAAGGAAGGAAAGACAGACACTTTACTGATCCTGAAGGAAACCTAGCAAAGATGTAATGCCTCTATAAATTCTAGAGTAATGTGATCCTTTAAATCATCTTTCCTAGGTCATTTGACTTTAGGTAACCTAGTTGAGAACTGTTGAGTATCAGGCTGCACTTTTTCATTGAGGTTACATTTATTGCATTTGGCAGACGCTCTTATCCAGAGCGACTTACAATTTGATCGTTGTGAAGGCGAAGGTAGTGTTAGGAGTCTTGCCCAAGGACTCTTATTGGTATAGTATAGGGTGTTTACCTAGGCGGGGATTGAACCCCAGTCTACAGCGTACAAGGCAGAGGTTTTACCCACTACACTATACTAACCACTTACCAACTTATAGATGTGAATATTTACATGTTTGTTGGGTTAGGTGTAGCAAGCTAACCTTTGCAGTCACACAGAAGGACATGGAGGTCCCCCACAAAGCCATAAATATTATCTTGTGTGTGTATCTTAAGGCCTTGCCCCCGGCACCGTGGTGATCACTGATAAAGCAGTGGACTCGTTCTTCCGGCCCCAGTTTGAGCAGGTGATTCTAGGTAAAGTGATCATCAGGAGCACTGAGCTGGATGAAGAAGTGGCCAGAGAGCTCCTTCAACGTTCAACTGAGCTGCCCAACTTCCCCACAGTCATCGGAAACACCATGTGCACTCATGACTTCTATGAAGGTAAAGAACAACCCTTTACTGTAGGAAGTTTGTCATGTAGCATGTGGGCTGAAAGTTACTCACATATCATCGCCGTCATAGGAGAACTTCCTATCTCAGAAACGGTAACTTCACACAAGAGAGAAATAAACATTCTTAGCTTCAATATACAGAAACTGTACTAATTGTGGTCCATTTCTATTGGTTTGGATGATTTACCCTCAAAGAGTGGACTGTACAGCATACTGTACTGTGGGCTGGGACCACTTACTCACTTGTCAATCATTATAAATCACAGCCCTGCTAGCACACCATCAGAAGTCAGTGTCAGTGCAGCTCAAAGAAGTGGACATTCGGTAATGGCCCATTCATATATATATTTGGCTAAAAAGCTTCTATTTTGCATTTCTTTCTAATGTAATATTATGTTTTCAATAGAAATGATCTTATTAGCATAACAATTTGAGTGAAAAGTAAAATCTTTAAAATATTAACCTTTTTGCAAGGCTTCAACATGATCAATGTTGATCACAGATTATTTTTCTTGTAGGTCGTTAGTGTAACTTGTGGGTATGTGTAATTCTGTGTAGGGTTTGGTTAGTTGAGTTAAGTGTCTACCATAGAGTCCTATGGCTGAGAGTGACCTCCTCACTATATTGCCTGGTGTCTGAGTGGCCTTTCTGCCTTGTTTATTTAATAAAGAGCATTTTATGAGCAGAAATCATGACCTCACCTGACTCACCTGATTCACAGGGCAGGGCCGACTGGATGGTGCTCTGTGCTCATTCTCCACTGAGGAGAAGCTGGACTATCTGAGGAAGGCTCATGAGGCTGGTGTCAGGAATATTGAGATGGAGTCCACAGTATTTGCTGCCATGAGTCGTGTCTGCAACCTTAAAGGTAGACTGAACTATTTTCCTCAGCCTTGTCATTAAGTCAGTACAGTCACGGCACGCTTCCGACAAGGAAAACTGTTCGAATATTATTCAGAAATTACAGGCTTGCCACAGATTTTAAGTGGTGATGCATGTTTAGCTTTCATCTGTGAAACTACAGATGTCACACAGGTCTATAATACAAGTTTTATGTTAACATTATTAAGGTAAGTGAAAACAAACCTACTCTAAACTAGTCGTACTGGGCTTCTGGGGAGTGCTTGATCACATAATTTCAGGGTTATTCAGGCCCATGTGTTCTGCACATTAGCCCCAAAAGCAAACATCTGCACTAGATTTCACTCAGCCTTCTTGGCTCCCCAGGTGAGCGTATGGTAAATAAGCTGCCAGACACTGAAAAGAGCTGGAGATTGCTTTTAATGATGCAGAGGACTGAGTTGTGCAAATGTATGTCAATGAAAACCATTCTCAGGCTGTTTCAATAATACTTTAGCAATTACATTGTTAGAAGTATACTGTGTGATTTAGAGTAACAAAGTGGTGTAACTGTCACTTCACTTATTTACAGGTAATTGGATTCATGCTTGCCCTTTAAAAACCACAGACAGAACTCAAAATGCAAAAATTCCTTAAACAGATTACTGTTGCAAGCAGTTTTGCGAAGATTGCAGTGATTATTTTTAGATTTAAAGGAAAAAGGACATTGCTTGATGGTGTGGAAAGAAAGTTTATCTTAGTTCTCAAGATACCGAAAATAAATTACATTCCATAATAAATACATTAATTTATTACAGATTTAATATGTTCATTTCTTTTGGAGTTGTGAGGAAATGTCACACACCGCAGCTTCAACCAATTTGCATTAAATGATGCATAAATTCAGCGAAACAGTCTAATTAAATGAGCATGCTGTTAAGGTGTTAATCAGACTATTAATGTGTTTATGCAGCTGCAGTGATCTGTGTGACTCTGCTGAACCGGTTCGAGGGGGATCAGATCTCCACACCTCATGATGTTCTGGTGGAGTACCAGCAGAGACCTCAGTGTCTCGTGGCCCACTTCATCAAGAAACGGCTGGGACTTATCGCCTAAATGCTTTCAGCTGCGTCTGATTATCAAAACACATTCACCAAGAATCAGCTGCAAAATGTGATCACCCAAATGAATTTGCCAAGAATTACCCTAATTCCCATGTGTCAACCACAAGTAAGGCCCATCGCACAATCCTATTTGGCCTGCAGATTTATTTCAATTTTCTATTGATATTAGTGCATTTCACCATGAGCTGTACTACAGTTCACCGTGTGCCACAGTGCCTAGTTTTTGTTCTGGCATATTTTGAATAAACATTGGCCAGTTGGGGTCGTGGCAAAATGTTAAATAAAACTAAAGTAAAAACACAACAGGCCCACAGATTTCTTGAGATTTTTTAATATGGCCATTTTTGTGGTTAAGTTTGACACCCCTGCCCTAATTCTTTCACCAAGAAATGTTTAATGAATGCCTAATTTGGCTTTTTACACATACTCAAGTTCCCCAAACCCCAACATGCGCCATTCAACTTGAAAACTGAATAGCAGCATCAGCTGAGGTGGAGCTCTAAGCTCTAAACCAGCGGTCACCAACCCTGCTCCTGCAGACTGATCCATGTGATCATTGCCTCCAGAGGTCTTTGATTAGCTGAATGAGGTTTGTTGGATTTGGGTTGGAGGTGAAACCTACATAAAAGTAGACCTTCCGGAGGAGGTTTTGTGCCCACCGCTCTCAACGATGCAGTGCTGTGGGACTATAATACAACATCGCTGACCTAGATACATTAGACCTTCTCCTTCTTTAAGAAACACATGGGCATCATCATTCAGAATCTAAGAACACTTAAGAAAGCCTGGAAACAAACTTGTGCTAAACTTATGCTAGTGCTGTGCTTTGACTTCTGTACAGTGTAAATAGAGTTTCATTTGTCTGTATTTGTATTATTTAACACAGATGCTGCTCAGATGGACGTTGAAACTCCATGCTTTGCTTATGAATTTGTTATGTATGTATTGTATTCTAAATGTGCAGAACAAATGTGCTTTATAAACTATTTTTTATTTGCTGTTATGTGTGAAACAAAATGCATGTAAATGTGCTTTGTGAATAAATATAGTGTTAAAACAAGCTTGTTCTTCTTTGGAAAGAGATCTGCAAGGATTAGTTTGGTATGAGAACTATATATCATGCATTCGTAACTTGGGTGGTCAGAAGATGAGCCATGCTTTTAATCATAAATGTGCAGTGGACCTTTACGTGCCAAACAACTCACAACAGTTTAAATCCAACCTGTATCCACTCTCTTCCAGTGCATGTTGCCAGCCAGTATGTGTTTTTGTTTGTTTTTATTCTGTAACATCATTAATACATGCACTACACTCTCTAATGCGTCTCTATTCAAAATTTCAGTCTTTCAGCTATGCAATAAAGGCTCCAGCAGAGGCAAAATAGCAGAGCTCTTAAAAGCCCCTTCAACAGTAATGGAAACATTTACATCTCCCACTCTTCCATGATGGATGTAGGCAATATAAAATTCACATCTGAAATTAATATTTAATTTTCTAGAGCAATACATGGTAGTGCATTTTAGAGGGAAATGATCTTTTCTCTTTCTGGCTGTCTTCCTGTACTTGTTTGAGGGCAAACGTCTGGGGCATCGTGGTTTATTTTGTTATTTTTGGTTTTGTGCCTGGGCTGGAGGTGAAACATTAACAAATCTGTCTCAAGGCCTTGGCTTGCATTAACATTAACTGTGGGGTTAGGACCTGAGGACAGTGGACTCTGTGTCCCTTCGGGGAGGCTTTGGCGGCCGGATCTCAGAGAGGAGTGCTCTGGCATAGGGCGTGTGGTGGAGGCCAGCCGTCCTGAGCGCTTGCTCTATACGCACCCTGGGGTCAGCCACAATCTGTAACATACACAGTGTTTGGAACAACTGATCAATAAGCATATTGACAAACAGTGCACCCATGATTAACGTACTTGCCTTGTTCATCTGCACAGGAGTGAAACTGGAGCCTGAACCCAACCTGTAGCCTGTGACCCGACCCACCCAGGCCTAACTGGTACTGCTAAATTTGAAACCCAAACCAAGCCTGAACCAGTTTGCACACACTAACAAGGATTTATCCTCATAGACATGGTTTTACAGTGCTTTGCTTTGTTACTTTGAGGAGTTAATTGACAGAAAATGAACTGAAAAAATGTTCAAACTTGGCAGAAGGCCTTTTTTTCTTTGTTGACACTCAACTGTTGCAAGGAAGTAGGGGAGAAGGAGGTTGGCTGGCACAGGGGTTGGTCAGTAGGGGGAACTCTTAATGCCAGAGTCTGTTAAAGTGAGCATAACCTTTTGATTTTTCTGTAATAAGAAATGTTTCCCTGAGTAAATACAATACTGAAATGCTTTAAAGATAGACGTTGAGTTATGGAAGTTAGTAGAAATAGCATGCTGTGAATGCCATTGATAAGTAATGATAGCTACCTAACATGAAGTAAATAGAGAGCAGTGTTGCTGATGTAGGTGGGCTTGTTGGCACATTGATTTTGGGCATGATTAGCACAGGTTTCATCCTTCCCATGTTCTTATCACAAATAAATTTTATTAAATAGTATATTATTCTGTAGATAAACCCTGTGTAGGTACATCCAATTTTATTCTTTCATCAATTTTATTTCTAAATCATATTTTCTATCTTTGTTGGTGATAGCCTAACTCTGAGGTACACCAAGACGTGTAGACTACTGCAGGGAAGGGTTACAGTTCAAAAACTGACTAATGAGCTGAAAGTTCAGGAACCCCCAGCCACACTGGTTGAGTTCTAAACTTTGTTTTTTCACATTAATTATTTTATAGACCATGTGTATGTACGTATTATGTATGAGTTTATGTATATATATATATATATATATATATATATATATATATATATGTGTGTGTGTGTGTGTGTGTGTGTGTGTGTGTATTATGATATTATGTATACCAAGTTTCAGTTCCACTATATAAGGAGCCGGTCTTGAAATCTGCTGAGAAACATGTCAGTGAAACTCAATTCTGAGCCAATGATGAGTTGAATAACTTCAGTATTGATTCACATTGATTTTGAAATGATCTTCTAAATTGATTATACATTTAACCTAAAGATTTTGTGGGCAATTCTCCATCTACCTTGGTTAAAATCAGTCACTTATTGCCGCTCCTGTTTTCACATCAGAGGACATGAACCTGTAACTCTCCTCATTATGCAACAGACCATAAGAGCCGTGTGGCCTCAACACAGAGTACCAATATTTGGCCTTGGCCCTTGGCTGTGTGAATATTCCAGTAAGGATTTGTCCACTTAGCCTTAGTAAAACATTCTTCCAGCTATTTATAGGATTTCAGCACGACCGAAGCTAAACATTCAGAATTATGGGAGGCACAATGTCACATTTTGACCCGTTTACATGAACTCAAGGTTGAAAGAGCAGGTTTTGCAACATGCATTGTGGAGAAAAGGCTAAAGTTGATGCACTATTTGTCAAAGTGCTCAGTGCTAACTGTTTGTTGTTGTTGTTTTTTAAAGCATGCATGTATATGTTCTTTTAGTCCTGCAGAGCCATATGCATGCAAAGTTGTGTGTTTTTTCTGCTTATGTAAACCTTATTCAGATATTAATAACTAAAGAGTAGAAAAGAGGTGAAGAAGAGGGTGCAGGCAAGATGGAGTGGGTGGAGACGGGTGTCAGGGCTGATGTGTGACAGAAGGATAGCAAGAGTGAAAGGGAAGGTTTACAAGACAGCAGTGTGTCCTGCTATGATGTCTGGTTTGGAGACTGAGGCTCTGTCTAAAAGACAGGAGGCTGAGCTGGAGGTGGCAGAGATGAAGATGCTGAGATTTTTGTTGGGAGTGACAAGGATGGACAAGATTAGAAATGAGCAGATCAGAGGGACAGTGAAGGTGGAGCAGTTTGGAGATAAAGCCAGAGAGGCCAGGTTGAGATGGTTTGGACATGTGTTGAGGAGGAATAGTGGATATATATCGGTCAAAGAATGTTGGAGATGGAGCTGCCGGGTAGAAGGAGAAGGGGTAGACCTCAGAGAAGGTTTATGGATGTAGTGAAGGTGGACATGGAGATGGTTGGTGTAAAAGTAGAGGAGGCAGAGGATAGGGCAAGATGGAGGCAGATGATCCGCTGTGGTGACCCCTAAAGGGAGCAGCCGAAAGAAGAAGAAGATTCAGATATTAATAACTAACTAATGAGTTGAATATAGTTTAACAGGGTTTATCAGCAGGGAAAACACCAAACTGTGCAGCAACAATGTCCAGGACTAGATGTGGAGAGCCTTGATGTTTAGTTGCATGATTTGCATATGTGTGTGCTGAAATATATGATGCATTGAATTCACTCATTCATGTGGAAAAACAATGTACATGTTTGAATCCATTCAATTCTATGCATTTTTAGGTTGTTTTGTGCGTTTATGTTACCTGTGTATCTGTATATGTGTGTAAGTGATACAGGGGTTTCTGCAGTGTAAACTCTTCTTTCTCAGGCTCAAGACGGGTTCTCCATGCTTCGGTTTGTCCCATCATCCTCTCTGGGTCTGCTTCTGCTACCACAGCAACCTGCAAAAAGACACATAAAGTACTGTATTAGAGACCACTCAAAACAGACATTACGTAGAATTTACTCGTTTTCAGATGGGAGAAAACATGTTTAAAATAAAATTACATAGAGGCCTCATCAACCAAATACATTACATTTCTCAGTATTTAGTGTGTCCATCCTTTACCTTTATTACAGCTTCCGTTCTTTTCGGAAGACTTGCTTTCAGTTTTTTAAAAATAATCTATACATTTTACACCTCCAAAGTTCAGTCTTTGAAGTTGGTTGCACTTTCTGCTTGTCATGATCCAAGTAATCCAAAACACATTCAGTGATGTTGAGATATGGACTCTGGGGTGGTCAGTCCATCGTTTATTTGTTGTTTAGTGGTCTACACTGTAAAAGTGGCTCATCACATCAACCTAAAAAATTATTTCATGTAGTAACAAGCAACTGAACTAGTTTTACTCAACTCAAAAAATTAAGTTGATTGAAAGAATCATTAAGTATTTATTTAGGTTGAATAAAAGTAGGTAATTTACTTGTTACCATGTGAAGAATTTTTTGGGGATTGAACGGATGAGCCATTTTTTCCAGAAGTCCCACTTTTTAAATACCTTTTAAAAATCTTTTGAACTTACGTTTTGAAAACTTTTCATTATTTCCCTTTGATGTTCTTATTCAAATGTGATTATGTTACATGTAAACTCCTCAGAAATATCTCCTGAAAAATGAATAGCTTATACATAGAAGTGATAGGTGGTCTCTGACTTTTGCGCAGTACTGTATATAGTCTCTATATCACTGCTGTCAGAAGAAAACCTCGTATCTCCATTTGTCTCATTTTTCAGTTTTTGACATAATTTGAAAGTGCCTGTTGCCCTGTACATTGTGTAAACCATTGTTGGTTTGAAGATGTAAGCAGACTCACATAACAGTGTGATGGCAAGGTTTACCCACGCCTCTCCTCAGACGTCTTACAAATCTTAATAGCATATGCATTAAAGGGCTTTCAATGTTTCAAAGCTATAGTTAAATATATTATTAAATACAAGGTGTGCAAACACCTGCAGATGCAGCATTTCTTCTGAAATCATGAGTATTAATATGGAATTTGTCCCTTCTTTGCTACAGCTTCTACTCTTCTGGGAAGACTTTAAACCAGATGGTGGAAGATTGCTACGAGGACTTGATTGCATTCAGCCACAAGAGCATTAATGAACTCAGGTACTGATGTTCCCCTGCTCTACAACCCAATGGGGCAGAGGTTTATAGAGGTTTATATGCATCAGCAATGGGTGCAGTATCTGAATGCACTAGTTAGAAGGGGTGAGTGGATACTTTTGGACATATAGTGCACGCTGAGTTCACAGTCAGCAAAGTCACTTTATTATACTTTTATGCAAGATTGATGTAGATTTGATTCAGATTATATGGACAGTGAGTTACATACAGAATGTTGCATTTTATCTTCTATGGGTCTTAACACGTTGTCCAACTTAAGAGTTGCAGAGGATTATACGCCTGATATTTTGTGTGTGTTTATACGATTCAATATGATAGGAAAATGAGAACACATGTCACATTTGTCTATAAAAACATGAACTTGAATCATCCCCCATTACAGTGATCTATGTAGTGTTGTTGTGTCTCAAATGTAGGCAGCAGTGCTTAGTAAAGCTTAGTAAAGCTTATTAAAGCACCAGCTTTTCACCCCGCAAGTCTAAACTAAAGCGATACATTGAAGGCCATTTGAAAATGCTGAATGTTTAGCGTGTTTCAAACACATGCTGGCTATTTCTTTCCAGTAAATGCAACAAGCCGAGATGGATGAGATGGGATTTACTTTCTTCCTTCATGCATGATGCATGCAACCCATCAAATTGGCTCTCCTCAATTCCTAAATGAAACTGCACTGAATCACGGTGGAGCTCATAACAGCTGTGACTTGTCAAGACACATAACAAATCTGATAAAACAACAAATATTACCTGTCCTTTTTTTTTTTTTTTTTTTGATAAACTCTGCATTCCAGTGTCTGCTTCCACACTGAGGAATACCCTGTGAAACCTCACCTGGAGAGTAGTTTCACTGCCTTTTATAAGCAGATAGCATTTCTAAAATCTGATTGGTTACATTCCAAGTCATTGTAAAATACTCCATATGCACAAATACAACTGCGCATTTCTGTATTCACTTGCCAAGTTACCCAGTGTGGTATTCACAGAATAATCTCTGATCGATATGTTGCTCGGCAACCACTGCCTACCATAAAAGAGCTACATTGCTCTCACAATATTATTATTAATATAATGTCAATTATTAACTGAACGTAAATGTATTTAATCATGTCATTCTTGTGTGTTCATGTCGTGCCTAGTAACACCCTTTATTGTGGTAAAATCATTGTAACACACAGCTTTGAGTGGCTTATTACGTCAATATAAAGTCTTCCTCTTCCTGTATTCTCCACTAAGCAAACTAAGGGGCCAACAATTCTCCCTCGCAATTCCATTGAAGTTGCAGGGAAACAAATCAGTTATGTTGAAGTGTACATCTGAGATCAGACTAGCACTGCAGTGCTATACTCATAAATACCAGCTGATAATATGCCAACAGGAGTATCCCAGCAGTGAAGCGGAGCAGAGGATTGGAGAGCGTTCAGAGATTGAGCACTACATTATCTACGGATGGTTGGTGTATTAGATTTTACCACACGAGGGCAGTATAGCTACTATCATCCAAAGCTAGTGAGAGGTGGGGAGAGAGAGAGAGAGAGAGGGGGGGGGGGGGGGGGAGACAAGTAAGCAGAGAATGAAAGAAAACTAAAGAAAAAGAGACAGATGGGGGGAAAGTGGGAGAGAGAGTGTACCTGATTACGTAGGTTCTTCAGTCTCTCCTCTCTGTCCTCTTCCTCTCTCTGTTTTAGTCTGCCTTTATCTTCCTGCTCCTGTTTTTTCTGCTCCAGCAGCCTCTCCCTGAACTGCACTCTGCACACACACACACACACACACACACACACACAATAAAACACATAAACACCGATTTTGTCACACAAACGTCCTTACATGTCTATAACTCACTGACTGTGTGAATACATACAGTACAGCACTGACCCTCTGCTCAAACCCACCACGAGATTAACAGACAGGCCAGTGCAGCAGCTCACACACTTACACACACACGCAAATCCAGCCACACACTCACGAGAGCCAGTCTCAACACACCGGAGACAAAACAGCCCAAAACACACCCTCAGTCCAAACTCACACACAGCTTCATCATCCTCTGCCCAAACCCACTCAGCAAAATGTTTTTTACTAGGTCTCTCTCTCTCCCTCTCTCTCTCTCTCTCTTTCACAAATTCACACATACACACTCATTCCCCATGATCTATTCTCTCTCTTTCTTTCTCTTTCGCTCCCTCTCTTTTCTCTCATTATTTTTATCTGATTTCTCACATTCCCCCGACTCTCTCCCCGTCTCTCCTCTATTTCTCTTTCTTTCCGTCTCTGCCTTTCTCTTCACTCACTGTTTCTCTCTTCTCATCCCTTCTTCTCTCTGTCTTCCCTTTTTCTTCCCTGCTCACTCACATGCACCATTCTGTCATCCTCTCCAGCCTTTCTTCTCTGTGCATTCATTTCCCACCTCCACGTGATCTCAGTATTATTTCTCCTCTTCTCTCTCTTACATATTTTCTCACTAACTGTCTATTCTCTCTCTCTTTCTCTCTCTCGCTCTCTCTCTCTCAACTCGCTGACCCTGGCACACTGCTGAACTGAGTTAAAAAGTAAAAGAGTCTCTGAGGGTCTGAGACCAGCAGACAGACACACACAGACACAGATCCATGCAGACAGACTCTCAGATCATCAGTAGACACCCAGGGGCAGGCCATACTCGGTAGATCCACGGTGTGAGCCTGGAGTGAGTCATTTAACTGTGATCACTAACGTCCCTATTAGGCTTCTGTAAAAGCACGGTTACTGATTTTACATTCTATTAGACATTTCATCTACAAAAAGCACACATTAAAGTTCATCACTGGACAAAACAGGAGGATTTTGATCCCAGCTATTACAGATTATGAAAATATGGATAAGCATGTCACTCAGAGCCCAACAACAAGGATTATTATATAATTCATAGGAGACGCTGAGTAAATAATGGCAGTTCTTGAGTAAGAAATAGTTGTTACCAAGTAATTTATAGTATTTAGTAGGTAAACAATAGTAGTTACACATTAATTCATAGACGCACTGTGTAAAAGTAAATAATGGTAGTTTATAGGTTGTTCATAGTAGTGGATAAATACCATGTAATAGTATTACTAATATTATAACATTAGTATTTAATAGTATTAGTATTTAATAGAATTATATAATATTATAGTTAATATAATAACTGTAAATAGTACTTACCGAGCAATTCATAGTAGTGGATAAATACCATGTAATAGTAGTTAATATTATATAAATATATTTTTATATTTAATATAATAACTATTCATAGTACTTACTGATTTATAATACATAGTAGTACATAGTAGTGCATAGTTGTGGATGAGTACCATATACAACCCCAATTCCAATGAAGTTGGGACGCTGTGTAAAACATAAATAAAATCAGAATATGATGATGTGTAAATCCTTTTCAACCTATTTTCAATTGAATACACTACAAAGACAAGATATTTAATGTTCAAACGGATAAACGTTATAGTTTTTTGCAAATATTCACTCATTTTGAATTTGATGCCTGCAACACGTTCCAAAGAAGTTGGGACAGGGGCATGTTTACCACTGTGTTACATCACCTTTCCTTTTAACAACACTCAATAAGCGTTTGGGAACTGAGGACACTAATTGTTGAAGCTTTGTAGGTGGAATTTTTTCCCATTCTTGCTTGATGTACAACTTCAGTTGCTCAACAGTCCGGAGTCTCCATTGTCGTATTTTGCCCTTCATAATGTGCCACACATTTTCAATGGGAGACAGGTCTGGACTGCAGGCAGGCCAGTTTAGTACTCTTTTACTACAAAAAAGCCACACTGTTGTAACATGTGCATAATGTGGCTTGCCGTTGTCTTGCTGAAATAAGCAGGACGTCCCTGAAAAAGACGTTGCTTGGATGGCAGCATATGTTGCTCCAAAACCTGTATGTACCTTTCAGCATTAATGGGGCCTTCACAGATGTGCAAGTTACCCATGCCATGGGCACTAACACACCCCCACACCATCAGAGATGCTGGCTTTTGAACTTTGTACTGATAACAATCTGGACAGTCCATCCATGATTTCCAAAAACAATTTGAAATGTGGACTCGTCAGACCACAGGACACTTTTCCACTTTGCATCAGTCCATCTCAGATGAGCTCGGGCCCAGAGAAGCCGGTGGTGTTTCTGGGTGTTGTTGATATATGGCTTTTGCTTTGCATGGCAGAGTTTTAACTTGCACTTGTAGATGGAGCGACAAACTGTGTTCACTGACAGTGGTTTTCTGAAGTGTTCCTGAGCCCATGTGGGAATATCCATTACAGAATGATGTCGGTTTTTAATGCAGTGCCGCCTGAGGGATCGAAGGTCACGGGCATTCAATGTTGATTTTCTGCCTTGCTGCTTACTTGCAGAGATTTCTCCAGGTTCTCTGAATCTTTTGATGATATTATGGACTGTAGATGATGAAATCCCTAAATTCCTTGCAATTGCACGTTGAGAAACATTGTTCTTAAACTGTTGGACTATTTGCTCACTCAGTTGTTCACAAAGTGGTGAACCTCACCCCATCCTTGCTTGTGAACGGCTTTCAGAGATGCTCCCTTTATACCCAATCATGACACTCACCTGTTTCCAGTTAACCTGTTCACCTGTGGAATGTTCCAAACAGGTGTTTTTTGAGCATTCCTCAACTTTCCCAGTCTTTTGTTGCCCCTGTCCCAACTTCTTTGGAATGTGTTGCAGGCATCAAATTCAAAATGAGTGAATATGTGCAAAAAACAATAAAGTTTATCTGTTTGAACATTAAATATATTGTCTTTGTAGTGTATTCAATTGAAAATAGGTTGAAAAGGATTTGCACATCATCATATTCTGTTTTTATTCATGTTTTACACAACGTCCCAACTTCATTGGAATTGGGGTTGTAATATTTTTTGACATTATAATAATATAATATTGTAGTGAATACAATGACAATTAACAGTACTTATTGAGTAATTCATAGCAGTGGATAAATACCATATACTAATAGTTAACTTTATAATAATATATTATTACAGTTAATACAATAACTATTAATAATACTTGCTAAGTAATTCATAGTGGTATATAAATACCATATAATACTACTACTACTACTACTAATAATAATAATAATAATAACAACAACAATAATAATAGTTAATAGTATAGTAATAAAATATTATAGTTAATATAATAACTGTTATATTATATTATTATATATATATTATATAAAATAGATCATCAGCATCAGCATTTGAATCTGGACTGTGGAATGAAACTGCTACCCAATGTGCCAAGTGGGGAAAGACCAGAGACTAAGACTAAACTTAGGTAACTTAGGTAATTAATAATGGAATAATAAGCCTGACATTTATGGGGTTAATCATGACTATAACTCTGCTTTTTAGCTCACTGCTCTGCTGTGTGATCCGAGCTGTTCACTCTAACAATGTAAGCTGATGAAGGTGAGAGGAGTGGGTGGATTGTGGCTGTCATGACTAAACTCACACCGTTTATCTGTCCTTTCCTGTCCTTGTCTTTAAGCCTCAGTCATTGTGGCTGCCTACCTCTCTTTATCTCTCTGGGCCTGCTCCTCCATCTCTCCCCTGAGCTGTGTCAGTCTCGCCTCCTCCCTCCTCCTCCACTCCACTGTCCTCCTCTGCTGTTCCTCACGAAACTCACGCACCTGACAGAGCGAGAGAAAGAGAGAGAGAGAGGCGTTTTCTTTAACAATGTACCAAAAACCTATGAGCCTGCTGCAGTGATTCTGAACAGGACCTGTAATATTGTATTCAGTTACACCGTTACAGCAAAACAAGTTTTTTTTTTTCAATTTTACACTCTTTTAAAATTTAAAATTGCCTGTTACATTGTGTGAATATTTTATGATGAATGGATAGAAATGGCCCAAAATTACTTGTACAGACTGACAATAAAACATTTATATTTATATACATTTGTACAGTACAGGGTCACATTTTATTAGGTTGGTGTATATATATATATATATATATATATATATATATATATATAGTTGATCTATTATTGACAAACTAAAGAAATGTTCAGTTGATTATCAACATTATGGTAAGGGTTAGGTTTAGGAGTAGGTGTAGGTTTTGCTTTGAGGTTAGGGTTAGGGTTGGGTTTAATAGAACCTTCCACACTCGACTTCCAAGTTCAATTGCATTCAATACATATTTAGTTGAATGTTACTTTAAGATATACTGAGCATCTACAAAGCATCTACAGTGGACCATCCAAATAAAATATTACCCAGTAAAGCAAGTAAGCAAGCAAGCAAGCAAAATTTATTTATATAGCGCTTTTTACAACAGGTGTTGTCACAAAGCAGCTTTACAGAACAATCAGTATTACAGAGAGAAGAGAAAAGAAGAGAGAAACTCCGGGTCCGAGCCCCCATGAGCAAGCCAGCGGCGACGGTGGCAAGGAAAAACTCCCTAAAAGAGGAAGAAACCTTGAGAGGAACCAAGACTCAGAAGGGGAACCCATCCTCCTATGGTCGACACCGGACAGCGAACATTATTAGTAAGAAGTATTATAGTAAAGTGGGAAAAGAAAGAGAGAGATCTGAGGGTGAGGACTGCACAGTGCTGTACAGCAAGAAGCTCAGTGGTGGTCAAACCGGTCCAGAAGGCTGGTGAGCAGCGGCACCAATCAAGGCAGTAGAGGCAACAGCATCAGGCGCACAGGATGGGCAGCTGATCAGCTCGGCAGAGAAAGGAGAAGAAAAAAAACAGAGTTAATACTGTAAAGAGTGGCTGACCACAGATTACAGTAAAACAGAGCGTAGAGTGTAGACTCCAGCAGGTCTAGACCTGACAGGGAAGACTAATCACCAAATGCTTGACTGTACAAATAAGTTTTTAGCCTAGACTTAAAGATTGGGGCTGTGTCTGATTCCCGAACATTGGCAGGAAGATTATTCCAGAGCTGGGGGGCTTTGTATGAGAAAGCTCTCCCCCCTGATGTAGCTTTATTTATTCTAGGTACCAGTAGTAGGCCAGCACCTTGTGATCTAAGTAGGCGTGATGGTTCATAGTAGGAGAGGAGCTCACTCAGGTACTGAGGGGCGAGCCCGTTTAGAGCTTTATAAGTCAGTAATAGAATTTTATAATCAATGCGAAATTTAACTGGTAACCAGTGCAGGGCTGATAAAACTGGACTAATATGGTCAAACTTCCTAGTTCTTGTGAGGACTCTGGCTGCAGCGTTCTGGACTAGCTGAAGCTTGTTAAGGCTTTTGCTGTGACATCCAGACAGCAGGGCATTACAATAATCTAGCCTTGAAGTGATAAATGCATGAACTAGCTTTTCTGCATCCTGTAGAGATAATGAATTTCTTAATTTAGCGATATTGCGGAGATGCAGGAAAGCTGTTCTAGTGATATTAGATATATGTGTGTCGAAAGAGAGATCAGCGTCTATCATGACACCAAGATTTTTAACAGATAGGCTTGATGAAACTGAGAGATTGTTAAGTTTTAGTGTTGAGTTAGACAGTCTGTGTCTGGCTAATTTTGGACCAAGAAGCAGGACCTCTGTTTTATCTGAGTTAAGTAACAGAAAATTATTTGACATCCAATCTTTTATGTCTTTTACACAGTCCTCAATCTTGGCAAGTTTAATTTTATCATCCGGTTTACTTGATATGTATAACTGGGTGTCATCTGCATAACAGTGGAAATTTATGCCGTGTTTACTGATAATGGTGCCTAGTGGTAGCATATATATTGTAAATAATATAGGTCCTAAAACGGAACCTTGTGGAACACCATAAATTACTTTTGCACGAACAGATGATTCACCCTTTACATTAACAAACTGATATCGATCGGTGAGGTAGGACCTGAACCAGGAAAGAGCTGTTCCTGTTACCCCTACAAGGTTTTCTAGTCTATCTAGTAGGATAGCGTGTTCTATTGTGTCGAATGCTGCACTAAGGTCAAGGAGGACTAACAACGACACATTTCCTTGGTCCGTGAATAATAGAAGATCATTTATAATTTTTACTAATGCTGTTTCTGTACTATGATGTGGCCTAAAACCAGACTGAAATTTTTCGTGTAGATTATTCCTATGCAAATAAGGGCTTAATTGTTTTGCTACCACTTTTTCCAGGATCTTAGATATGAAGGGGAGATTTGAGATGGGTCTATAATTTGATAGTTCACAGGGATCGAGGTTAGCTTTCTTAATCAGCGGTCTAATTACTGCAAGTTTAAAAGTTTTTGGGATATATCCGAGGCTAAGAGAGGAGTTTATTATTGACAGAATAGGCTTAGTTATTTCTGGTAAAATTTCCTTGAGTAGACCTGTAGGGATCGGGTCCAGAATACAGGTCGATGGTTTTGCAGAAGAGACTATTTTGATTAGTTCATTTTCTTGGAGTAATGTAAACGATTCCAGCCTATCTGGAGTGACTCTAATATTCTCAGGGTCTAGACTGGAATTATAAGCCACCAGGTTTGTGGAGTTTAACTGTGTGTTCAGAATTGTCTGTCTAATTTTTTCAATTTTATCACTAAAGAAATTCAGAAAATCATTGCTGCTATAGGCTGATGGCATCTGGGGTTCAGTGACTCTTTTGTTCTCTGTCAGTTTAGAAATTGTGCTAAATAGTAATCTGGGATTGTTCTTATTGTTTTCTATGAGAGAGGAGAGATAGGCTGAACGTGCTGCAGTAAGAGCTCTTCTATAGTGTATAAGGCTCTCCTTCCAGGCGGACTGGAACACTTCTAATTTAGTCAGACGCCATTTTCGCTCTAGTTGCCTGGCCGTCTGTTTTAGAGTTCGAGTGTGATCATTATACCACGGGGCGAGTTTTTTCTGCCGTACTATTTTGCTTTTTAATGGAGCTACACTGTCTAACGTAGATCGAAGAGTATCCTCTAAGAATTTGGTCATAGTATCTAACTCAGTAGGATCGGATGGACAGCTGACTGAAGTTGATAACTGCGGGAGGTTTCTGATAAAGCTGCCAGCTGTGGAGGAAGTTATAGTCCTCTTAACCTGGTAGCATGGTGATGAGCGCATATTACCACTAAACTGGATTTTGTATGAGATTAAGTAATGGTCTGAGACGGCTGTGCTCTGGGGGAGAATGGCTAAGTTATCTATGTCTACACCAAAGGTCAGTATTAAGTCTAGAGTGTGGTTGAGGTGGTGTGTGGGCCCATTTATAATTTGGGTGAATCCCATGGAGTCTATGATAGATATGAATGCCTTACTTAGTGTGTCGTGAGGGTTGTCGATGTGGATATTAAAATCTCCGACAATTAATATTTTATTTGAAAACGTTATTAGGCTTGATAGAAACTCAGAGAATTCCTGCAAGAACTGAGAATACGGACCGGGTGGCCTGTAAATTGTGATTAATAGAAATGAATGTTTATTTGTTCCTTGCTCAAGTATATTGAGTACAAGAACTTCAAAAGAAGTTCTTGTACTCAATATACAGTACTGTACAATAGTATTTAACAGAAAATTGCTCAAAAGCTTTAATGAGTAGTATTTCAGTGTTTAATGTGTTCACCCTTCGCCTTTATTGCAGCTTCCATTCTGTTTTCAGGAGACTTGCTTTCATTTTTTTTCAAAGAAATCTGCAGGAACATTTTTCCAGTCTTAAGATCCAAGTAATCCCAAACACATTCAGTGGTATTGAGGTCTGGAGTCTGGAGCTTGATTGTCTCCACCTCAAAGATGAAAGCTTTATGTACAGTTCATCTGATGGGGACAGTTTTGGTGGTCTACCCATTCTGGAAACGTCTTTTTTCTCTTATTTTCTTTTGACTTTCCTTTTTCTTATGCAAGCAGATGAACTTGCATCTAATCTCCTCAGAAATATCTCCTTTTGTGATTTTAGTGAGAGTGAATGTGCTAGGCAGCTAAGATATATTTGAACTGCTGTTTGTCTGAATGTTAGCGTCTCTTTGAAGGGGACCATAATGTCATTGGCTCTTCCGGGAGCTGCTTTGATTGGAAGGACGCAGCTGCAACTGATTGGTTTTAATAGTGGAAGGTTGAAAGAGTTAAAGTTGCAGCAGGTGTACAAAAGTAAAGAGTGGACATGGAGTCACTTTCAAACATTGACTGACTAAACTAATCCCTATCTTGTAATTAAAAAAAAAGTTGGCCTTGAGGGAAAGAAAGCAGAGATGAAGCTTGATATTCATATTGATTGTTACAGATGGAATGGAATGTGCTTTGGAAATGAGATAATGTTTCATGGTGTGAGAGAGGAGCGCATAGTGACAGGTGTATGTGTAATCTATTACGGCCCAAACGACATCATCAATCAGCAACAGCCCTGGAGGAAGTGACTTCATTAAGGAGAGCAGGAAGGAGGAAGGTGAGGTCACACAGTTAAAATCTCCAACACAAACAGTGAGGAGGCTGAGGAGACCCCCCCACACGCACAGGACACGACACAACACATTTATCAAGCTAATGAGGCCAGCAGTGGCTCACAGACTTCCCTCACAGCATGCCACACTAGATACGCACTGTTCCTAACACTGCGCTGAGCAATCGATTCAGTAATATTAATACAATATTGATACTGAATCTGTTTTTGAAGAAGTGGCTTATAAGATAAAGGTCCTGTTCTGCCACTCTGTTATGCCTTAGTCAAAAGTGTGAACTTTTATTCTGTGAACATGTGAACTACCTGGGGGCACATCTCATGCAGGGGTGATAAAGTTCAGGCTGAAAGCTGCAGATGTGGTGAAATGATCTGAATGTCTTACTATGTAGTAGGACTGGCTTTAGGGAGTCATTTAGTGAGGCCAGGCCTCACCAACAAATCATCATGGCCCACTAAATCCACTATTTTGTACGCAGTAGCACGCGGCAAAAAAGCAAACAAATTGAAACTAGTCTTGGTGTGCACATGCCCGGTATAAGAGGCTATGATGGTATAAAACAATAATAATTCCTCAGGGCTCTTTCTTTAATGATGTACCAAAAACCTGCATATTGTAGTTCCATAACTGTCAGCTCTGACATGCTTAAAGTGAATTAGCAGTGATAAAGAGGGTGTGTATAGGCATGGTCCTGTTTTTTTAAGCTCCCAAAAAAAAAACACTGCTACACTGCAATGTCAGGGCCATGATGTTGGACAAGGGGCCCTGGCTCGCATTCTCTGTTCCAGTTCATACCAAAGGTGTCTCACCCAGCCATGCCTTTATGGACCTTGCTTTGTGTACTGGGGCTCAGTCATGCTGGAGCAGAAAAGGGCCTTCCCAAACTGTTCCCACAAAGTTGAAAGCATACAACTGTCCAAATGTCTTGGTCTGCTGTAGCATTAAGTGTTCCCCTCAGTGGACCTAAGGGGTCTAGACCAACCCCTGAAAACAACTCCATAGCATTATCCCTCCTCCACCAAACTTTACAGTTGGCAGAATGCAAATGGGCAAGTAAGACTGCCAGATAGAGAAGTGTGATTTGTCACTCCACTGAATATGTTTCACTGCTCCAGAGTCCAGTGGTTGCATGCTTCACATCACTCATCTGATGCTTGTGCCATTGTGCTTGGTGATTGGTTTCTATGCTGACGTTAATGCCAGAGGATGTTTGACACTCTGCAGTTACTGAGTCACCAGAGCTTTGGCAACTTTTATGCACTATGCATGAGTGTTCAGTGACCTGTTCTGTAACTTTATGTGGTCTGGGTTGATGTGCTTCCCTAAACCTTACATTTTTCATAAGACCACTCACATTTGATCTTGGAATATCTAGGATGGAAGACTTTTTGCCAACTGACTTGTTGCAATGGTGGCATCCTATTACAGCACCACACTCAAATTCAGTGAGCTCTTTAGAATGACCCATTCTTTTACAAATGTTTGTAAAGACAGACTGCATGGCTAGGTGCTTGATTTTATACACCTGTGGCAATGGAACTCAAGTCAGTGATAAAGAGGGGTTTCCCAATACTTTTGTTCATATAGTGTGTGTATATATATATATACATACCTGTTGTTTCTGTTTGCTTCTCTTGGTATACTCTCTATCTTGCTCCTCTCTCTGTCTCTCTCTCTCCTCCTCCTCCCACCGTGCTGCTATAGCTGCCTCCAGACAAGCAATTTCCTCCTGCTGCTCATGCCACTGCTGCACCTACACACACACAGTCACAAAAAAGAACATGAACATACACATTAACATGCATTAAAATCCACATCTGTTTTGACACACAGTAAATCATATACACAAACACACACACACAGAGTGAATAACAGGTGGGTTTAGCGGATCTTCTGTTGGTACGAGGTGCACTGAAGTGTTGTGATTCAAACTTGCAAATTGATCTATTGATCCATTACCAAAGCTTTGTAAATCCCCCTGCCACACACACACACACACATTAACACATTTGTAGCAGAAACGTCCTCAGGCCAGGGGGTCTGTGTGGGCCAGGGAGGGGGAATCAACACCTCCTGTTCTGTCTAGTGGATTCTGTTTAACAGGACACAAGTGAAAGCCAGTGGCAACATTCACACATGCATCCATTCAGTTCACATTATGCACAAGCTATTTCCATTAACTGCATCCCTCCCTTTACATACTGTACAGGCAGTGGTAGACAATGCAAGAGTTGGGCAAAACACCTTAAGAAAGTATTGGCTGATAGCTAAATGTATCCAGTAATGTAATATTCCATTACATGTTTTCTTCACATAATTTCTCTGTTAATACATTGAATGAAAACTGCTTATTATTAAAATTAAGTTCCAAAATTCTCAATGTTTTTATCTCTCATCACCAGTTTCAGTTCACTGCTGCTCCCACAATCCCACAACACAGATGTTAAGATTGTCACTTGCAAACATCCACCACAGAGGAGATCATTAACAAAAGAGCTCAGTAACACTGAGATTAACAACTGATCATCATATTGATTTATCAGTCTACTCAGGCTTTAGTAGAGATCGGTAACACTGAGATTAATAACTGATCATCACATTGATTTATCAGTCTACTCAGGCTTTAGTAGAGATCGGTAACACTGAGATTAATAACTGATCATCATATTGATTTATCAGTCTACTCAGGCTTTAGTAGAGATCGGTAACACTGAGATTAATAACTGAATATCACATTGATTTATCAGTCTACTCAGGCTTTAGTAGAGATCGGTAACACTGAGATTAATAACTGATCATCACATTGATTTATCAGTCTACTCAGGCTTTAGCAGAGCTCAGTAACACTGAGATTAATAACTGTTCATCAAACTAATTTACTCAGGCTTTAGCAGAGCTCAGTAACACTGAGATTAATAACTGATCATCACATTGATTTATCAGTCTACTCAGGCTTTAGCAGATCTCAGTAACACTGAGATTAACAACTGATCATCATATTGATTTATCAGTCTACTCAGGCTTTAGTAGAGATCGGTAACACTGAGATTAATAACTGATCATCACATTGGTTTATTAGTCTACTCAGGTTTTAGAAGAGCTCAGTAACACTAAGATTAATAACTGAAAAAAATCTTGCTTAGGCTAGAGCCAGCCCTGTAATCACACTCTGGTAAAAATGAAAGACAAAAAAAGTATTTTTTTATAAAGAAAATCCTGTGTAGGCCTAGAATTACCAGCCTCATTAACAACTTGATTAGCACATTAGAATAATTAGCATGTATTAACCTGTGATTGCCACTCCATAAGTACAAAGGCGTACTGCTGGCATCGTACCTGCTGTTTAGCTCATATTCATGGGCTTTTAGCTAGTTAGGTAAAGATTGTGGCTATTTGGATCTGCTCTACGAGCTCTATTAAAGCAAAGGCCAGACCGGACTGAGAATTAAACCATAGCATTATGCCTTAGATATGCTCTCTGCTAATGAGTACCCTTAGCAGAGAAAATCCCAGCTGCCCTCAACCAATAGGCATTTAAATGAACACTAATCGTGCACTTAAAATGACTGTGTTAATCTCTGTCTATAAGTGTATTTCTGTATCAGCACTGACTTTTGCTGCAGGCAAAGCTTGATGATGTCTTTAGTCTTTGGCCTGTTTGTTAGCTTAAGTATAAGTTTCTAACAAAGAAAGAAGTCGCTCTGGATAAGAATATCAGCAAAGTGCTGTAAACGTAATGTAATCTAATGTATCTGATACAACTATTTCATTTGTTCTAATCCAGCAATAAGTGACCATGAAACAGTCAGTTGCTGGAGGTGCATATAATATGTAAAGGACAATTCAAGTTGGGTTGGTTTTATCAGGGGATGTAGTGTAAATTGTAAGACTCCTGGTCCTGGAGCTCTGTGCTAAAGCATGACTGCCATAGTGCTTCCTCTAACACACCGTCAACTCAAGAAGGGCTTGTTAATTAGCTAATAAGCTAAATCAGGTGTGTTGAGAGCACTAAAATGTGCATGGCAGGGGGTACTCCAGGACAAGGGTTGGGACCCACTGTTCTACATTGTGAGAGTACTTACACTGCATCTGCACAGGAAACGCCACATTTCCTGACACTTAGTGAGCTGTAGACACAGCAACCTAACCAAAGGTATGTATTTAAACTATTATGTAACATGACAGTGTTTACACAGCAACAACAGATGCTGCCTTTAAAATATTTATCTTTATGCAAGTGCAGTGGAATTACCTATTGGTGTTACATTGTGATATGCACTGTAAAAAGAGCATTTTCTCTGTCAAAGTACTGTCATTTAATGCTCAACCATTTTTGAAAAATTTTTAAATGAGTGTAAATAAGCACATATACTGTATTTTAGCTCTGCTGTTAATTTACATAAATACAATGTACATTCTTAAAAACAAATAATCAATGACATCACCAGTCATTTGCATTTGCTTTCACGTTTGTTATTTTTACTATTTATGGGAAAATACTGTATGTCACAATAACTACCTGAACTACTAAAACTGGTGAATTACAGTTTTTTGAAAAGGTTAAATGATTGTGATTTTACACAGCTTTGCCATCATTGAGAAAACATACTGCTATTAATTAACAGGTGGTAAGCACAGTGCTATCATAGACTGATCACAGCGACATTGCTTTTGGTGCAGCACACATTTTAAAATGACTTTCAAAAATAGACATCTGCTGTTTCTGTGTAAACATCAACATATTACAAAATGGTTTAAAGCCACCTCACAGCACAAGCATGCTACTACAGCTAGCAAAATGTCAAGAAAGTTGGCATTTCCTGTCCAGGTGCAGTGTAAGTACTCTAATTATGTAAGAAATCACACTCCTCCTGTGAAAATCAGGAAAAGGTGTCGGAAAAACAGCAGTACAAATGTAATTACCCTCACTTTAAAACACATGTAAATACATAAGAGAATTACATGTCCAGATACGCCTCTATAATTACATGATATATGTAATCACATGAGTAAAGACTGAAGTTAATATATAAGTGTATGAACATAAACCATGCTAAAGTAATTCAGTGAATAAATCACCAGCAGCTACACTGCAGCTTCATGTGTTGTACGCAACAGCACAGTTACAAGTGAAAATGAGCATCAAGGGTCACCAACAAGGATAACTCTTCTGACACAACAGGTGATTTCTGTTTCATTTGCTCTAATCCAGCGATGAACAATCCTGAACCAGTCAATGGTCCCTATATATTCGCTACAGCAAATGGCTCTTTCATTGGAGCTGAACTCTGCACTAAAATGTGTCTGCCACAGTGCTTGGTGCGCCAGCCATGGCTAGACATTAGAGGCGTGTGCCAGCTTGTGTGACTGTGGCAGAGCGTTTCTCCTTAACGGCGGAGTGATAGAACAGACGCGGCAATCTGTTCAGCGCCTCTGATGAGCGACTCGCCCGCTTCGCACTTCCACTGTGCAAAATCTCAATGTGTTCTCAGCAACAGCTTGCCATCAAACACACATTTTTCGAAAGCGTTGGGGAATCTGCCACGGTCTACGGACCGGCAGGCTGACAGCCGCTCCGAGAGACGGGGAAAACTTCCAGATCCAATTTCAGCTCTGTCTGAAGAAGAAGAAAAAAAATCTAACACCAGGCACAGCAGTGCTAAATAAAACCTGCATCAGCTAGAAATGTTAACAAAGAGCGATTCTTTAGATCAATACTCATTTTTTCTGCAACAATCCCTCAATTTGTTTTTGTTGATTTGTTTTGGATGCAGTTTTTTTGTTATGTAACAGTTTTTTGTTATGGAGCCTAGAGCGAGAAAAATGTACAGAGAGAGAGAGAGAAAGAGAGAGAGAGAGAGAGAGAGAGAGAGAGAGAGAGAGAGAGGAAGGGGTAACTGGTCCCATAATTGCACCATCAATCACGCTCCTCCCTGGCCCAGATAAGACAGCACAGTGCCAGGGGATGGGAACCAGAATAAGGTAAGACACACACACACACACACACACACACACACACACATGCACACACTCACGCACACACACACACATGCACACACTCATGCACACACACTCACAGACATACTAAAATCCACCTCTCTTTTCGTCTCTCGACATTAAAAATAATCAAAAAGGCCTCACATGTTAAACTCCTATTAGAATTCTGCTTATTATGATCAAGTGTTGCTGAATTCACATGTATTTGCCCAGAGCAATATCAGTTTACTAAAGTCCACTGCTGGACACTTATTTCAGTGTCAAGTTTGCTTAATGTACTAAGAAACGTATCACTCTGCATATGCATCGCAATATTTACTTCTGTGAAGATGGACGAGTCTAAACAGACAGAAATAGAACCAATTATGACACATTTAAGAACTGCTTTCAAAAACAATAAATGCAGTTTCTCAGTGTTTCACAGACTGCACAGCACTAAATTACAGTACTAATTATGCTCTCTTTGTAATGAAACATGCAGATTTTCAGAGTTCTGTAAAGGGGAATTCTACCAAAATGTCTGCATAATTTAGCTGTTGAGCTACAGATAAAGCAATTCAGAGGGATTCACTGTGAAATCTTAAGGCACCAATTCAAATTTCTTTACAGTGGTGGTGATAGTAACCAGGAGTCATGATGTCTACGCCACAAATATAGCCATTTTATTTACTATCCAAAACAACCATTGAACCTACATGTGTCTTCTGAGCTTTTATATATAGATTGATATGGTCAAATAGTGGTAATTCTGAACGAACAAGTTCTGGCCTTGTATGTACCTCTCTGCCAGGAAAGACCAAAATCTTGTCTCAAAACTATCGTAAAACTATGTCTCCTGCATCTGGCAGTGTATTTACAACCACTGAATGTAAAAACTTTCTGTGATATATCTTTTAGAGGCATAAAATTCTGATGTCTGGTACCAATGACCATCACTGTGAATGACTTCATATACATATCATCCATTTAATTATGTAGAAATTATGAAAAAACAGTGAAATCCCCCTTAAAGTACTTACAATATCACTGATAGGCTCAGAAAAGCCTACTACCACATTATGTGATCACAAAAGCGATAAATATGGTTTTAGACAGCAAGTCGTTTCTCTGTCAATATCCCATTGGGCGGCACACACCTGTGCTGTTATTTGTGGCAATAGGTCTGTTTTTTCTTTACTGTATCAGTCCACTGAGTATTACTTGCTAAGTAACCTGCTGCGCCTAAATAAGATTTTCAGTCAGCAGCTGTGACAGCAGAAAGACTAAGAAAACTGGAATTAGCCAGAAATATGCAGAATATAATTCAGTAAGCAAGACTGTCCATGAAATGCTTCAGGTTAATCTGCCAGGAATGGAAAAAGTTGAGCTGAACCTGATATTCTCAGACTCTATCTGTATCACAAAAGG
The DNA here is from genome assembly GCF_015220715.1 of Pygocentrus nattereri. Taxonomy (NCBI): domain Eukaryota; kingdom Metazoa; phylum Chordata; class Actinopteri; order Characiformes; family Serrasalmidae; genus Pygocentrus; species Pygocentrus nattereri. Next base: position 13,833,298 of record NC_051216.1, on the reverse strand, counting down.
TCACTACTGCTCTTGGAGGAAGAAACGGTCAGTATTAAAGAATGTCTGTAACAATGTTTTGGGCTTCTTTGCTTTACATTTTCTTTATTTTGCAGAACTGTAGTATAAAAGCAATAGAGCATTCAGGTTATGTGTTATCATGAATAATGTCATGGTTGTGACGTCACATAATAGCGTTGTGTTGCACACTCGTGTTCTATATCTTAAATATTGCCCACATATACATTTACTTTGCAAAGTCAGTATGTGAGTGCAAACAGATACTGTGGATTCTGCTAATTGTTATAGAATTTTCAAGTGAAAGTTTTAAAAGCAGCATTGGTTCACTAACGCAAAGTTTGATTGATATACTGCACACATCACTCTACTCTACATTTTACGATGTCATTCACTTGCAAAGCCAATTTTCTGAGCCAAATGGAGGCAATTTGCAAGTCATGCATTCATTTAGAATTATCAACACAATAAAACACGATACAAATGAACTGCATTCGCACAAATAACATTGCTATTATACAAGAATCAATCAAATCTGAACTGTGAGAACATCTGCATTTGCTGTGGGCCTGCGTGGTCCTTTGTGTAAACTGCAACACACAATACATTCCTAGATGCCATATATAAATCATGTGCTTTAATACTAAAAGGTCTCGGAGGAGCTGTAAAACAGAAATTGAAATCTTGCACACTTTCTGCTGCTGCCCTCCCCCGTTCTGTATTGTTCTGCAGCGTGGCTTTAAAAGCAGCATTAAAACCACGTTGCTAATGAAATCTATATCTGCAAATGCCAGAATCCAATCTCAGCGGCAGCAGGTTTTTCACACACAGTCGCACACACGCACAAACTGGAGTGCTTGTGCTCTTTCAGTTGGGTCTACAGAGGCGTTTAATAAACTTCCCTGTCACTCCAGAGAAAAAGTGACTTTAAAAACATACAAGAAATGAAAAGGCCACATATATAACACAATGCTGAAACAACAGTAGAGACAGAGAGTAAAAGAGAAAGATAGAATAAGAGGGACAGAGGGAGTCGTCGCTGTTGTGTTTCCACAGATGTTGAGTGACACTGTCATGTACGTTTTTCTTCATCACTATTATTCACGTCTTACACGCCTACAGCTGCCAGTGGTGGGCTGAGAGTTACGCTACTCTGAGGGAAAAACCCAGCTACACCCTCGACGAAGGTGCCAAAAATGAGTTCTCTCGAGTGACGCTACCTTTAGTTCTCTAGAGAGCCTTTCAATGTATGGTTTATCAAAAAAATAGCTTTGGAAATGAAGTGTGCAAATACTGAATCTGAACCTGATTTAAGCTTAAAGAACCTTGACATAGTGTTAAAGTATCTATATCATAGAAAAACACATTTTGTTTTTTTTTTGTTGTTGTATTAATTGTTTTTGTGTGAACTAATAAAAACAAACACAGCGAAATGCTGTAAACATAAATGGACGCTGCAGTTTAGCCTTAACCCGTAATGGAAGTTTCAGCTCAGGCTGATTTTTTTTTATGTGGCACAATACAGGGCAGCCAATCAGAACAAAGATCATTTACATTTACGGCATTTTGCAGATGCTCTTATCCAGAGTGACATACATCATTTTTTACATAGGTAGGCAAAGGCAGAGTTAGGAGTCTTGCCCAAGGAGTCTTACTGGTGCAGTGCTAGGTGCCTGCCCAGACGGGGGATTGAAGGTGTTACCCACTACACTACACCAACACCAGGTCATTTACATATGTCCCTTTGGATGAAGTTGTTTCTGTTACTATGCCTTTAAGACTGACAAAAAAAAACTTCCATTACGGGGTAAGGCTAAACTGAATGAATTAACTCCAGGTTTATTATATACTGAGGCTTACTTGCTATCATCTGTCACGATCATAGTAACTGACGATGACTGCAGGACTTTTCCACTCAGAATTGAATCAGTTTTTCAAGACGTTCAGTGGAGACACATTTGAGAACTGACAAAATGCACAAGTAGGCTAAGTATAGGTTGGTATAGGTGGGTAACACCTTTGCCTTCTGTGCTTTAGACTGCGGTTCAATCCCCCATCTGGGTAAGCCCCCTACACTATTCCAATAAGAGTCCCTGGGCAAGACTCCTAACACTACCTGCGCCTACCTGTATAAAAAATAAAAGATCAAATTGTAAGTCGCTCTGGATAAGAGCGTCCGCCAAATGCTGTAACTGCATTTTAACTGTAACTGCTAATTTAGAGCAAACAAAAATGTATTCTGGAAGTCATTTTTACCATAACAAAACCAGGAACATCATTTAGCCACTCATTGCTAGAGCAACAGGCTTTCGCGACTAATAAGGAGGAGATTTAAGATGTTTCAGATGAGCTGCACTAAAGCTAACCCTGGAACTAGTCAAAGCAATGTTAGATACAGAGAAGATGAAGACAAGGTTTAAACAAACAATGCAAGAAATGGCTGAGTGCATTAATATTTATCTTCACTTATACTGTTTCAGTCACAGATGCACAGTCCTCCTTATTTTGACTGATAACTGTAAGCAGCCATGTTAAGGAAAGCTAGTTAACTAATCTCAACATTTTGCTGTAACATTATTAGGCATCAGAAATCATATCAAGTGCCTAAGAGCCACTATAAGAGTCTATTTAGTCTATTCTATTTTCCTGTATTTGAAGGAGGAAGGAAGATTTAGAGATCTGAGTCATAATTTGGCAAACAGTCCATTAACAGAGGAGTTGAATTAGGTGTGTTTGAGCAGGGAAATCTGCCACTGCAGGAATAAAAAGGTTTGATGAGAGGTTTTACCTAGAACTGCATGTTTAATCCAAGACCCATTTAGGAACTGTTACATTTTATCTAAACTCAAAAGGATTTAGTTTGACTAGAACTCTTTATATCATTCATGATTCTTTTGAAAAACACTTGTAAGTGGAGGAGCTTTTCACTGGGATAATAAAAACAATGCGCTGTGATGTCTTGACACAGAGAGTGGATGAAAAAGGAGAGACTTTTAGCAAAAAGCAAAGTCAAAAAACAGGAAAACCAATCAAATCAAGAAATCAACATGTTTGGACCTGAAGCAACAACTGATGGAGAGGAGCACAGTTTAGCTGTGGGAAAAGAGCAGTGCTAGTACCAGAACGCTAAGAAGCATGAGTGCTTGTAAGTGGTCCCCATGGGTGAGTCTGACAAACTCTTTCAGAGTTTTACACTAAAACGAGCATATGCTACATTTATATTACTATAATATAATAATCACTACAGTTGTATTGATTCCTTTAGGTCAGTTGGGATCTTTGGATCAATGCATCAGGATTCACTTCTACACCTCTAAAGTCAGCACCTCCAGACAGCTTAAGAACTCCAACTACATTTCTCTCCTCTCTCCTGCCTGATAAACTTCACTAACACCAACAGAGCTAATCCTTCAGCGCAAGAAGCCCCTCCACATCTCAACCCACAGGACACACACTGCCTATCTCTCTTACATAAACAAGTGCTCTGTGATTTGCTTGCATTGGGTATTTTGAATGAACTGGCTTTGCAGTACCATACGAAATTCTTAAGATACCCAGGAAAAATATTACAAATTATTTACCTGTCCAGTACACAAGTTTTTACTGTAAAAACACATTATGTGTATAATAAATACAAATAAATTTCCAAAGACTACTTCAGTGTTTTTAATTCTAATCTCTATCTGCTGCATTCGTACAGCCCCACTTCCAAAAAAGCTGAGACACTGTACAAAATGTACATAAAAGCAAAATGTGAATGTTAAATGATGTGCAAATCATTTCAACTCCACATTTAATCAAAAATAGTTTAACACATTAAATGTTGAAAGTGAGAAATTGTTTGTTAAACAATATATGTATATTCTTCATGTACCAAATGTTTTTAATGGGTGACAGATCTGGACTGCAGGCAGGCCAGCTTAGCATCCAGATGCTGTTGCAATTTGGTTTGGCATTGTCTTGCTGAAATAAGCAAGGTCTTCCTGAAAAAGACATAATGTGGATGTAGCATATGTTGCTCCAAAATCTGTATATATCATTCAGCATTAATGATGTCTTCACAGATGTGCAAGTCACCCATGCCATTTGCACTAATACACCCCATATCATCAAGGATACTGGCTTTTGAATTATGCACTGATAACAAGCAGGGTGCTCACTCTCCTCCATAGCCCAGAGGATGTGGCATCCATGGTTTCCACTTTTTAACTTCATCTCAGTCCATCGTATATAAGCTCAGGCCCAGAGAAGGCAGCAGTGTTTTTAGATATTGTTTATATATGGTTTCTTCTTTGCATGGTAGAGTTTTAACTTGCATTGTGGATTCAGCAACAAACTGTGTTCACAGACAGTGTTTTTCAGACATTTTGCTGAGCTCATGTACTGATTTCTACAACTGAATCTTGTCTGTTTTTAATCAAGTGCCACCTGAGGGCTCAAAGATTATGGCCAGCCAAAATTAACTTTCAGCCTTGTCCCTTGCATCCAGAGATCTGTCCAGACTATCTAAAACTTTTAATGATATTAAACACTGTAGATGATGAAATCCTCAAGTGCTTTGCTATTTTAAGTTGAGACGTGTTAAAACACTTAAAATACATTTAACAAAATATTTATGCCTATTATGCCTAAAAATATTTAAACTCTCATGCTGTGATATTCCACAATGCCTTGCGGTAAAATCCAAGTACTTTACATAAAATATTTTAGTATGATACTGTTGAATACAGTATTTTACTGTGAGATATGTGTGTTAAACATTGGCAGTAATTAACAGTGTGCCCTCTGGAAAAACAATCTCATCTCTGAAAAAATGAATCATATTTACAGCTTGATTTAAAAATACCTGTGATTGAAGACTGAAGCCTGAAGTAAAATATTCACTGATGGAATTCAGTAACTGCCCATTGGCTTCTAAGTGTAATCATGTTTTCTGTTCTTTACTAAGTATAGGCAAACATGTTAAAATCACTGTCTGAGGCAAACAACCATACAATACAAATGCAGAGCATTAGGTTAAAAATGACAGAATATTTCAGTAAAAAAGTTTCTAATTTCCAAAAAAATGATGTATATGTGTTGTTAGATGGTTAGAAGGACAGGGTTCCTCTCGTCCTTGATACTCTAATTTCCAGTAGACCTGGTTTATGTTACTGAAGTGCTCATTAACTCACTCTGGCTCTTAATGAAAACATACCAATACTCAAGGAGAGGTTCGGAAATGGTCAAATAAAATGTCATATCATAGTTTATGTATTAATGTTCATTTGTATTTGCTGCAAACATAGTGCTTTTCTAAGCAAATAATCATTTAACGCCCAGATAAATAACTTTAATCTTTTGCCAGTTGGCCTTTGGCACACTAATGTATATTTGAAGACTGTTGAGGCATTTTCACTTTGTTTTGCATTTGTAAAGGTGAAGTGAAGGAAGTGATAAATGGGTTTCCCTTACTTGGATCATCACACACTGCATTTACTGCCTCTACCACATACTCTGAAAAGGATCAAAGCAGTGCAGATAATTAACCACAACTCTGGGATTAAAGATTTCCCCTCAAGATACGCACTAATTTGTGTTTAATTGTAACTCATTTGTAATCATCAGTTGCGCTCACTCGTAACCAATAAGATGGAGGATAAGACAGATAATGGGAGTTTGCTTAGAAAACCTGAGTATGATTCCAGGGCAGGATGGAAAAAGGTTGAGTTAGTGGTGATGCCGAATGACTGGATCTGAGCTAAATATGCGCAAATGTAGTTAAAATTATGACCACAGCTGCTAAGAATAATAACAGTAATCCTACTATTAGTGTAGAGTGTAGTTTTCGACATAGTTTTCACAAGAAGCATATAAAAACATACAAAACATTGTATTTTTAAAATTATAATACACATCATTTGTATTTTTCACTTCACCTTCTATGCTATTTTACTTTTATTTTATTATCTTATAAATGTTTCTTGCTTTTATTTTTTAAACATATTGTTATAATTGGAAAGCATTCTGAGCTGCAATATTTTTGGAAAGTGCTCTATAAATAACTTATTTTTATTCATTTTGTATACAGGTTTATTATTATTATTATTATTATTATTATTATTATTATTATTAGTGGTAGTAGTAGTAGTAGCAGTAGTATTAGGAGGAGGAGGAAGAGAAGCTTGATGACTTCTCAGTGACAAAATACATAATTAAATTGGGTTATTCTCCTTAATTTTTTAATTTTGTTTATAAATAAATAAGATTATTAAATAAATTAAAAAGATTGTAAAATGAAATATAAGGCTTCTCATTGTCTCAGCATAGGTCACATAGCATTCTACATGTCTCTATGTGCCTTATTCAAGACTACAATAGCAGAATAGTGATAAAGCCAGAGACAAGGACTCACAAGCCTCTGACATTTTAATCCCTTCATGCATAATGAAGGATCTGAACTTGTGAATGTGTGATTAAGCAGGTAGGGAACTTCGCCACTACTGCACAGCTACAGAGCACACCGTGAAAAATGAGAAGTCTGCTCAACTTAAAATGATATATTAACTGGTTACAGTGCTTTTCTTGAGGTGACTCAACTTGAGTTCACCCAAACTCAACTTCTTAATTGAGTCAAAAATTCTACCAGCTACTGTTTCTAGGTCTGCATCTCAGTTAGATAAACAAAATGCAATTTGCTGTTTTTAATAAATTTCCCACTAGCTGGTACTCCTTCTGTCACACAGCCCCATCTAGCATATTTTCTTCTTGGGCTTCCAGATATGGACAGCTATGGAATTGCTGGGATTCAAACTCACTCACAATCTCCTGATGTTGGGATGAATTAGACAGTTGCATTACCATGCTTTAAAGTTAAAACAATAAATATTTTCTCCAGTGTAGTAAACATGTGTAGACACAAAAGCTGAGTTGCTTCATGTGTTCCTGAGAGGTGCAGTTGACTAATCCGTCACTCCAACAGGAGGCTGTGAGTTTGAGCCCCATTGATGCCTAGCAGGATTATGTAATGGGAAGAGTCCTGGCTAGTGGGGAAGTTGATTATATAAAAAAAGCGAGCTTGTTTTATTTACCACGCTGAGATTCAGGACTGAAGAATTAAGACAGCTTTTGACTCAGCTAAGAAGTTTGATTTGTGTGAAGTCCATGTAATTAGTAAAAGCCATGTAATCAGTTACTACATCATTTTGAGTGGAGCTGACCTCTCATTATTAACAGTGCAGTTTCAGTACATCCTGTATTTTCTACCTGTAATTGGTACTCATGCTCAATTTACTGCATTAGTATGTTGTTGCTGCCCACCTCCTAGTTACCACCATTACTGTTATGTAACAAGAATTTATGTCACTAAACATTGGTCCATTCATTATGAAAGGTTTACAAAAAAAAATGTTTTTTCAAACTGGAAAAAAATGGAGTTGCAATGTATTGACATGAACAATGACACACCACTCTCTCTGTGGCTTTTATGCTTTTAAAGCCACATGATTCAATAAAAAAGTGGAATGAATGTGAGGTTAAGAGCATGTCTCTTCAAAGACGACAGATCTTCAGTCCACTGAAAACATCTTTCCACTACCTCCTGTATGGTGAAGCCCCTCCCTGCTGCTTACTGATGCTCAAAGCTCACAAGTACTCATCAGTCTTCCATCAGCTGGCACAGCTGGGTCAAACACGAGCCATTGTAACCATGGTGATGCAAAAAAAATAAATAAGGGCGGAGGAAAACACATCAGCTGCTAAATTTCTAAATGAAGTCACACTCTGAATCTCCACAGTGCGGCCTTCTCCTATACTAGAGGGAAGGTTCAGTGGTTTAAGTGATAGAGAACAGAGAGTAGCACCTGAGGGGTATATTAGAACAGAGCTTCTAGGGTTGGTTGAACCAACAGCTCTTAATCCCAATTTAGAATGACTGTGTTGGGTAGTTTAACACATCAGTTAGCAAGCAAACTCTGAGATGGACTGGTCTCTAATCAACTATGACAACAATTGTAATTATTTACTCAAATGGTTTGTGGAGAGAAATTAGTTTACGTCATTTGCATCTCTATGAATTATTATACGTCGCATTTAGCCATCACGTAACGTTACCTAACTGTATCACGGCAACTATTTTTCCAGATAAATGTCTTACTATAAAGCTTAACTACTAAATTTGTTTTCATTTGTGCAGATGATTCAAAATGAAAATAAAATTAATTTAAGTGAATGAGTGGAGAAACATAATGGGTGAAGGTGCTATGATACAATCAACTGGTTCACATCTACCATGCTCCGTGGCATGCTTAGAAATGGTAAACAGGCCCAGTTGACCTTGATTTTGCATGAAGATGGCAAGAGGAAAAGATCTAAGTGACTTTGAAAGACGGGTCATTACTGGGTCATAGATACCAGAAAGATTGCTCAATTAATCATTATTTCTACAGGAACAGTAACTAAAGTGACACCAGCATTTGATCTATACGAAAGACGTCAGTGAAAATGGTTTAAAATGCATATTCAGTGACCATGATTCTGACACATTAGTGAGATATATAAGGAAAAATAGAAGAACAGCTCTTTGCCAAGTGTCTGAGAACATTAATCAGACTGTATCAGCAAGTACAGTCCATCCCCAAATACAGACATAGAGATATTATAGCAGGGCTGCAGCAGATAAACCTCTCATCACAAACACAAATACACAATTAGGAGTTCAGTGGAACAGAAACATCAGCACTGGCTTACAGGAATCTACAGTGCTGTGAAAATTTGACTCCTTTTACTTCCAATTACTTCTATTTTCACATGTTTCAGATGATCAAACTCCTTTTAATACTAGACCATGTTAACCTATGTCAACATAAACAACAATGATTTCTTTTATTAAAGAAAAAATGCTGTTCAACCCTACTTGGACCTATGTGAAAAAGCTTTCACCCCCTTAGCTACTAAATCAACTAGTTAACCAAATTCAATTGACTGTTGGGCTCAGCTTCACTAACCACACACCCAAGCACGATTACTGCCAGACCTGTTCAATCTAAACATCACTTAAATAAAACCTGTCTGGAAATGTGAAGCAGGATAGAAGGTCTCAAAAAGCAGCACATGTTCTAAAGAAATTCAAACACAGATGCAAAGTCATTGAAATCTACCAGTCTGCAAAAGGTTACAAAGTCATTGCTAAGGTTCTGGGACCAGAGTGAACCATAGTGAGAACCATTATCCACAAATGGAAAAATCATGGAACAATGGTGAACCTTCACAGGAGTGGTCTGAGATTTTTCACCAAGAACAATCACTCATCCAGGAGGTCACAAAAGAACCCAGGCAAACATCTAAACAACTGTAAGCCTCACTTGCCTCAGTTAAGGTCAACGTACACAATTCCACAATAAGAAAGTTACTGGGTGAAAATGGCATCCATGGGAGAGTTGCAAGGGGCAAACCACTGCTGACCAACAAGAACACAAAGGCTCATGTCACATTTGCCAAAAAACATCATGACCCCCAAGATGTTGGGGACAATATTCTGTGGAACTTTTTGGAAGACATGGATCCTGTTACATCTGGCATAAAGCTAACTGCATTCCACATGGTGCTGGTAGTGTGACAGTATGGTGCTGCTTTGCTACTGCAGGACCTGGATGACTTGTCATAACTGATGGGACCGTGAATTCTGCTGTCTATCAGAAAATCCTGAAGGAGAATGTTCACCTGTCAGTTTGTGGCCTAATGCTCAAGCGCATTAGGGTTATGCAGCAGCACAATGATCTTAAGCACACAAGACCACCTCTCACTGGCTCAAAAGAAACAAAATTAAGGTTTCGGAGTGGCCGGGTCCTGAGTTCAATCCCATCTCAAGACCTTAAACAGTCAGTTCATGCTCGAAAACCCTCCAATGTAGCCAAATTAAAACAATTCTGCAAAGACGAGTGGGAAAGATTGCCTCCACAATGATGTAAAAGACTCGCTGCAAGTTATTGCAATCGTTTGATTGCAGATCAAGGTGCCACAACAAGTTTTTAGGTTTAGGAGGCATTTCATTTTTCACATGGGTGATAAAGGTTTTGAATCAACCTTTGTCTTCAATAAATGAAATGATCATTTATAAGCTGCATTTTGTGTTTACTCATGTTGTCTGTAACTCATATTAAAATTTGTAATAAGCAATAAATAAGCAAATGAGCAAAAATAGAAAAAAATCCGGTGAGAGGCAAATACTTTTTCATGGCACTGTCGAAAAAGTGATATGGTCAGATGAGTCATCCTTCACTATATACTCCACAAGTGTGCAATAATGCATGTGTGACCTATAACAAAGAGAATGGTGTCCTGTCTTGTCCAAAATCACTGCAGATTAAAGATTCTGCCAGTTCACCTTCACCCTATGATGAAACATTTTATTCTGATGGGAGGGGTCTCTTCCAGGATGATAAGGGCATGAGGGGTCACTGAATGGTCTGATGGGTTTGAAAACAAAGTAAATCATATGCTAAGGCCTTCGCAGTGTCCAGATGAGAGACTGTGTGCCAACATGTTAGACAGCAGTCTCTATTACCAATTAAGGGTATATCTTGAGGAAGAATAGTGCACCATCTTTCCAGTATAGGTCCAGAGACTTGCTCTATACCAAAAGCACAGTGAAGCTGTTCTGGGGGGCTGGTGGTGTTGACTTGGTGATGACCCATCTGTACATTTGTCCTAGTTATGCATGGGCTCATAGAATTTCTGTGCACAAGTCATTTAAATTTACAATGTGCCAGACCAATGTAATCACATACTGTTTGTCTTTGTGTGGAAGAGGAACCACATTTTGCAACTGGAAGCTACAGATGCCGCAGTTAAAGCAGATGGTCCCACAGCTTTATCCATGTCTTCCTCACTTAAAAGCTGTCTGGGAGGCTGGGATTCACACTCTGCAATAATAATGATTGATTGTGCTCTTTACAATGCTTTCAGGAGTAATGTTTACAAAACACAGGTGCTGTAAAACATGGTCCCATCTGTGGGAGACAGTTCTACTCTATCTCTCTGCCATCTCTGAATGATGTAAACCCTTCAGTTGGCCTGCATGTTTCACGAACAGGAATGACTGCTGAACCTAAATCAGAAACATATCACCTACAGAGGGCATGGGACTTATGGTGTTCCTAACCCCTTAAAATCCCAGGCGTATTAAATACTAAGGGTTGTTATTCAGTAACTAGAGGAACATCAATGCAAATTGGTTCTTAGGTCATAGAATTGTGTAATAAAACTTTGGGGCTGCCAGCAGGCCCTGGCCTTTATTAATGGAGTTAAAGCAATAGCATGGTTGTAAAAAAAAGAAGAATGCACACAATTTCCATCTTAGAATCAACCTAATGTAGTATCAGCCAAGACATGTTCAGTGTCCAAAGTTTATTTCTGCACTAAAGCTTCAAGGTTAATGTAATTAACAAGTAATGAATGTTTATACCCTGGCAATTAGCACTGTGCAAACTGCATGCCTGGATTATTACACAAACACAAACTGCATTAGGTAGTTAAGTAATTCCTAATAGACTTGCTTATCTGCTTTCTGAAACAGTATGACAAAATGTCATCTAAGGAAATGGCCTTGGATTTGAGTTTGGACATTACTAATGTTTGTTTATTGATGAAGCTGTACTGTCTTTGTTTTTTATGTTATTTGCTTTATATTGTTTTGATATTTTATCTACTTTGTGTTACTGTTGTGAAGCATTTTGTAGCCTGACTTAAAAAGTGCTAGATAAATAAAAGTTTAAATGTTTAAAAGTTTCCTGCATAACTAAATTAGCTTGAAATTTGCCCATATTTTGTTTTAAAGAAAAGTGTTAGGAGAGGTGATTTAGCAACCAGAAGGTTGTTGGTTCAAATCCCTGGACTGATTGTAGACTGTGGATTGTCCCCTGAAACATTTATCCCTCACTGACCCCAGCTGTGCTGCTCCCAGACTGGACATAGTTAGGCAGCAAAATCACAAACTGTCCTTGTAGGATCAGTAAAGTTCATAACATAAAACTAATTTAGGACAAAATTAACTATACAGTGTAATTATTCAGGAAATGTTCTGTTTACGAATAATGTTTCTCAACATAAAATAGCAAAGAACTTGGGGATTTCATAGTCTACAGTACACAATATCATTAAAAGATTCAGAGAATCTGGAGAAATCTCTGCAGGCACAAGACAAGGCTGAAAATAAGCATTGGCTGGCTGTGTTCTTCAGACCCTCTGGCAGCACTGCATTAAAAACAAACACAATTCTGTAGCTGAAATCACTGCATGAGCTCAGGAACACTTCCGAAAACCACACAGTTAGTAAATACATCCACAAATGAAAAAAGAAGAAACCATAAATAAACAGGATCCAGAAATGCTGCCACCTTCTCTGGGCTAAAGCTCATTTAAAATGGATTGAGGCAAAAGTGTAAAAGTGTCCTGTGATCTGGCAGTCATGGATACTGTGTCCTCCGGGATAAAGAAGGTCTGGCTTGTTCTCAGAAGTTCAAAACCTAGCTTCTGTGATGGTGTAGGGGTGCATTAGTGCAAATGACATGGGTGACTTACATATCTGTGAAGGCACAAATAATATATATTATAGAATAATAGAATAGAATTTCTCAATTTGAACTTTTGAAATGTTGTATTTGTACTATTTTCACTAAAATATACTGTTTTATAAAATATTATAAAATATACTGTTATATACTGCACAGCTTTAAGCCCCCAGAGTCAAAATAGTTTGGGCACTCCTGCTCAAAACAATGTGGAGTATTGATTCAAGACAGACATATGTGGGTTAGAATGTGCAGTTCCTCCACATACAAATGCACAAGACACCACAGTCTGATAAAGAGTAAGTCATTCTTCAACATGTGGCAAACCCCCCTCCAAAAAAAAAACCCCACAAAAAAGAGCCCCATGTGTGTTTAAGAACAACAGCACTGCCAACCACAGCGAGAGTAAGCACAGCTGTTTCTTGATTAATGAGAGACTGCGGGTGAGAGAGAAAGAGAGAGAGAGAGAGAGAGAGAGAGAGAGAGACAGAGAGAGAGACAGACAGAGAGAGAGAGAGAGAGAGAGAGAGAGAGAGAGAGACAGAGAGAGAGAGAGAGAGAGAGAGAGAGAGAGAGAGAGAGAGAGAATGGTGATTTCATAATGAATAGATGAATGGCTGTTGATTAGTTGGAAGAAGAGCTGCTAGGGAAAATCTGACAGCTGGCGGGAGAGAGGGAAAGAGAGAGAGAGAGAGAGGGAGAGAGAGAGAGAGAGAGAGAGAGAGGGAGTGAGGGAAAGACAGAGCTATTCTTTGAATTGACACAGTGGCAGCACATCTATCTTATGGTGAGCTGTGAGTGCTGTATTGGCCTGATAAAGCCTGCTGTTCTTCTTCCACACAGACTGTCCACAGCACAGGAGAGCAGCCAACCTGCTCCATCACATGCTCAAACACACACAAACACACAGCAGAGACTGGCATTAGTCCACCAGCAAACACACACATACACATACACACAGACAGACATTCAGCAACCATCAACACATCACAACAGCAGTCACCATTCATTACAGCTTACATTCGTCAGTAAGTTACTCAGCAGACCAACATTTCTTTTTTATCCTTCATATCTGAGACAAATTAGATCAGGGTTTAAAAGGGTGCAGGGGACAAAAACGAACAACGAAAAACACAAAATATATTTTATAGAGTGCAATCAACAATGGGAACATAATTGCTTTCAACTGTTCAATGAAAACTTATTGTTAATCAGTTAATAATCACTTATAATCACTTATATAATCACTTATAATCATAATTAGTTATAGTGTCACTAATGATGTTACCATAAATTATATTGCCAAAGAAACTTCAGAATTTGATCCTGTGGAGTAGGCAGCTCTCCACTGTCTTCCTTCAAGAGTGCCCTGTTAGATGAAGAGGACTATCTGATGCTCAGATGTGTTAAGTATCAAATATAATTATCAAAATATTAAAATGATCATTAATGAAATCAAACTAATGAAATTAAAAAAGACAGTGAAATGGTGAGCAGAGAAAACGAGCTTTAGCTGGAAGAAGCACATAATTCACACTCATTTCCTGTTTGGGAACCTTTCATTTCCCAGATAAGTACAACAATGATGGCCAACTAGGCAATGAGTGGTAGTGATGCAGGTATCACGTATCCGTGCTAATACCTTGCAATGCTCAGTTCATTTAATTTTGAGATACGGCCTTATAATCTACACAGTTTTTGTTTACTTTTATTATTATGAACATGTTTTCCAGGTGCATCACATGCAACATGTAATATACAGCTTTCACTTATGTTTATAAAATTTGTATTTATTTTTATCTTCTTCATATACATTATGCTCATGTGATAAATTTACCAGTTGCAAATGATCACCTAGATGCAAACAAGCAGTATTTACAATTTCATAGACTTAACAATGACAGTGTGAACACACCTTAGATTTCTCAGTGTTGATTGGCATGTGTATATATTGGTTTATGTCTGTGTCACCATCTATAAGTGTTGTCTTTCATGTTTATGGCATTTGTAGATTGTTTATGCCATTTGTGGACCAATTTGTTAATGTTGCTAAGACCTTTCTCCAGTTTGATACTTTTGACCATCTGCTGTTCCAGCATAGTTACTGCTTGTGCACAGTTACTATGATTCCTTGACTATAGCCTTCTCTTTCAAAAACAGCTTTTAAATGGCAAACTCACTTAATGACTTTGTTGATAAAAGATAGTTATTTCAAGTGAAGCAAAAGACAGCACTGATGCCAGTGATGCCAGTAATATCAGTAATGTTAGCACTGGAGGTCGCTTTTACCAGACCACACTGCACGGTACTCACAGGAGAACTATGGATTAATCAATGAGCAGCAAACTAACAAAAGCAACAAAAAAGTGTAAAACCCCAATTCACATTCAGATACGCTCACATGATGAAAAAAGTATTACTGATAAGTAATACATACATCCTGATGAAGCTTATTTTGTCCACTCTATTTACCTGGAACAAAATCCCAGGGAGGATATTTACTTTCGGGACCTAAACATACCACCGCTTCACTCATGTAGCTGAAAACACATTCCTTTTTAAATGGGAAAATACACTTTATCTGAATTCAAATTTATACAAATACTACAAATGTGATTAATTGTGATTACCTCCACAAAAAATTCTACTTATCATGATTGATTCTTTTTAAGTTTGACAGCCCTAGTTTGTGTGTACTGTGTGTGCTTCAGCTTGGTGTGTGTGTTGTTACCTTCTGTCTAAGCTGAGCACAAATGTGTTGTTGATGTGTGCGCTGCTTCTGCAGGTTCTGCTGTTCTCTATGCTTGTCTCTGGCCTCCTCCAGCACCTCCAGAGCACGGAGCAGCAGCGCAGTCCAGTCCCTGTTCCAGCATTCCAACAGCAGCCTCTCACGCTCCTGACTGAACTTGTACCAGTCCCAGCTCCGCCTGTGAGCACTCTGAAACCACACACAGGTATTGAAAAGAATCTGTCTGTCCTCCACCCAGTAGTGAAGTGGAAAACCATTATCTATGATTCATAATGTAGAAATACCTGTTTAGAATATTCATATGCACTCCACCAAACATGAGAAGAGGCATTTTAGAGGTCTTTATTAAAGTGCCTCCTTTATATTGCATCTATTGTGTAATATAATATTATTATATTGTGTGTAACCCTTACATATTAATAGGCTGGCAAAAAACAAGGTGAGTAAAGAAAGGAGAGAGATAACAATCTGTTTTTCAAGTTTTTCACAGGTATCCCGAGCACAGTTACAGTTGCCATGATATGAAGGACCAACTGGGTAAGCCACCCTGAGGCAGACCAGTGTTGTATCTCTAGTTAGTTAAGATTATCAAAGATAGAAGCTCACTGATTGTGGGTGAAGCAGCTAAACATGAACTTTTCCATGAAGTTGCATAATGCCATTATTCATTTTCAAATTTTCATATTCAAATTTTTCTGGGGGGTTCTTGAAAATGAATACTGTAAAAATGGAAGTACATAAGAAAATTCCAAACAGCAACATAAAGAGTGCCTCTTTTCTGGATTGGTGGTCACTAACCCACTTAAAGCACTATTTTCACATATTGCTAATACAGCATTGCACTGCTAATGCATAGGACCATGACTGTACTCAAGTCTAGGAGCCCCTCACAATGCATAGTTTATGTCAGCAGCCTCAAAAAGCTAGCAGACCTTTAGTCAGCATAAGACGACTCCCTGTTGACAAATGAAGAAAAGAAGGTTTTAGCCAGAAAGTGATGTAAAGAAGTAATTAGCACTGGCGGTGGAGGAAAAAAAGCATTAGAGAGGGCAAAAGAAGAGGAGGAATTAGTGTAAATGTGAATACATTAATATAGAAGTAAGGGAGAGAAAGGCATTAGTACAGAAGTACAGGAGAAGTAATATAGAGTAAGTGGAAAAGGCAATAGGGAAGAAGTTTAGTGAAGAAGCAAAGTAGAGAAGGCAGTAATGTGGTAAGTCAAGGAGGTAAACTCTTAGTGTAGAGAAGTAGGGCAGAAAATGCTAATGTAGAAGTGAAGTAAAGAAGGCATTAGAGTAGAAGTGTAGAAGGACTAGGGCAAAGAAGAAGGCATCAGTGTAAAGAAGGTATCGGTGTAGAGGTAGAGAAAGGCATGAGAGATATTATGCATCTGCTTAGCATTATTGGGAGTGAGTTAGCTGGTAGAAGAGCTGCAGCAAAACACCATCACACAGTTAGAAGAGCAGCAGAGCCAAGCACGAACATTACTGCAGGACTCAGGCAAGCTCAAACAGATCCATCACAATTTGTCAGGAGGTTTGAGAAAATCACTCATAAATAGAACTTTATTTGTCAGATACTTTGTGTGTTTATGTGTCTGCAGGTTTGTACAGCTTTGTTGTGTCAGTGTGCGTGACCAAATACAGGAATGTGGTAAGTGGTCACACAGTCACAGATTTCCACATTGTTTAACTGAAACTGCTAAAACTAATTTTGTGCCTAGTAAAGCTCTACAATTGCATGCAAAAGTTTGAACACCCCCTGTCAAATTATATTTGTGGATAAGTTGTGGATATGATACAGTTATGTATGTATACTGTTGTCTCTCGACGCATTTTAGCAAATTATGACACATTTTGTATGTCACTTTACATGATGTCACTATGTATGCATATACTCATGTATATGTGACTTGAATTTTTAGCACCCCAAACTTAAAACATCTTCCTGAACCCTTGACTCAATGTGTCTATTGGAGAGGCTTACTTCTAAAGAGCATCTCTCTTTCATTCTGTGTGTTTGTGTGGATAGGGCCCATCATCCTTGGGTGAGATGAGTCATGTTTTGAAGTGGAAAATGAGAAGTCCCTGTTGTCAGTGAAACAAATGGACCTCATGGTCCTGGCAAGGACCATCAGATGGCTTTTCCATTAAAGCCCTATGAAAGGTAGCAGGGGCTGGATGGGCGTGACTCTACTGACAAGCCACAGGGGGGCACTATAACACGGACGGCCCATCTGCTGCTCATGTTACGTTGAGAACGTTCTGAAAGAGTATAACAAAGTAAAAAAAAACTACAGGATGCCTATATTTACAATTCACAGTTTTACAAGTACTACTTGCATGCGTATTGCTACATTTATTTATACTGAAACAGTGCGGTACAGATGATGACACAGTGAAATGAGGAAGTAACTCATTGTTAAGTTGATTACTGATAATGTAGAAAACCACTAATAGTTATATAGTTATGTGTGCACTATGTGTATATACTGTATTGTTTTTGCACCAGTAAGCCAAAACTGTATGACCACTTGCCTAATATGCTGTTGGTAGCAGCAGGTCATTTAAGTAAGTTGTAAGGTGGAGCTTTCATGAATCAGACTTGTTCTGGCACATCCCACAGCTGCTCAAATGGATTGAGATCTGGGGAATTTGGAGGCCACAGTAACACCAATCATTCTCAAACAATGTGGCAAGGTGCATTATCCTGCTGAAAGTGGCCATCGCCATCAGGGAATACCATTGCCATTAAGGGGAGTATCTGGTCTGCAGTGATGTTGAAGTGTGTATGACATGATGTAAAAGAAGTTAGACTCATTGGACCAGGTGACCTTCTTCCAATGTGCCTCAGTCCAGTTCAGACACTTGCGTGCCCGTTGTAGGTCCTGTTGATGATGGACATGGGTAGCATGGGCACTCTAACTGGTCTGCGGTAATACATCTCCATATGCAGCAGGGTGCGATGCACTGTCCTGTAGCCACCATTAAACATTTGACATTTGTTCAGACCAGACAGTAAAGCTTTTGTTACTCTTGTGCATTGATGAGCCTTAGGTGCCCAACACCCTTCTCAGCAGTTTGGGTTTTGTCCCTCCTCATAACACTGTCGGTAGGTACTCACCACTGCTGACCAGGAGCAGTGCACAAGCCTTGCCATTTCAGACATGCTCTGACCCAATCGTCTGTCCATAATTATTTGGCCCTTGTTAAAGTTACTCAGGCCTTCACGCTTACCCGTTTCTCCCACACCACACATGTCGACTATGACAACTGACTGATCACTTACAGTATAATATGTAGTTGGATTGAATTGAATGGATAATGTGGTATGAAAAGTTATCAATTAACACAGGATTTTGCATGCATTTACTAGCTGCATGTAAGCCTGTCAATTCTCTCCTAAATGTATAGCTTCACTGGAAAAACAGTGAATCCCCTGGGCCTGCTTTAACGGAAAAGTTTAGCAAAAAATCAGTTTTACACATTTAACTTGTTTTAACAAATGTAGTTCGTCAAACAAGACATGTTTATGTTTGAAGCTTGAGTTCTTAATTTTCACTATTGTAGCTAACAAATAAAGAAATTATATATCTTATATACCACTAAACATCATGTTAATTGCATGCTGAAACTCCATGAGTTTAGTCCATTTTTAAGCGAAAGTTTCCTGAATAATCGTGAGATAATCTGAAAAAAAAAATCCAGTCCTTGAGATGGCTGGAACATTTTAGCAATGCAAGATATTTTTCAAATTTTGTAGATAACATTATGCAGTGGTGGACAGTAATTAGGTAAATGTAATTAGTTACTGTACTTAAGTAGTTTGTTGTGTATCTGTGCTTTACTGAAGTTTTTCCATTTTGGGTGACTTTTTACTTTCACTCCACTACATTTCAAAGCCAAATATCTTACTTTTTACTCCACTACATTATGCAAAATCTGTCGTTTCTTTTGGTTTCTGTGTGTATAAAAACGCAACGTCAAAAGGAAAGAAGCGTGAAGAAAGAACACCGATCAGGGCCCAGCGCCCACTTTGTTTTGAGCTTGTTTTGACCCGTTGGACATAGCCACCCAGTGCAGGCACACGGTTCAACGTCAGCACAGCAGCATAAAATGTTGGGAGTGTCTATTCAACATGATGAACTAACCTAACTTTGTGTAAATAGAGCACAATATAGAAATATGTCCACATATGCAGTCGTAACTGATGCGTCTTTTTTCTGAATTTATACAAACACCATTTCATTTTAGAGTAAATTAGTTTGGGCTGGGTTTATGTTTATGAACTTCCACTTTTACTGGACTAATATTTTATTTTATATATAATATATAATATTTTTTAATCTCTACTTTAACTCAAGTCTATTTAAGATTACTTTACAATTCAATACAGTTTAAGGTAGTGCCTGAAGATTTAGGCATGCAGTCTGACAGTGTTAATTGGTGGACTAAATGCTCTCATGACTTGTTTGCTACATTGGTCCTTCAGACACCAAACATGTCTTGGCTAATCAATCACATTTAGGCAAATCGGACAAATGGGCAAATCTGATTTTTCACTAAACTGTTCCTGAAAGGGTACACAGAGTTCCCTGTTCACCACTAAACAGAATACAGAATTAGTCTAACAGACTAATAGAGCCATATACTTAGTATGTGTTACAACAAGGTAAAGATTAATGAAAACGCATATGGTGAACATAAATTCACCAACACTACATGAATATTTATCCATTGCACAGCATCATTAAATTCAGTATGGTATGCGAGTGAGTTTCACACCCCTGATTTAGGGCAGCCTCTGCTCACCATGGGCGGGCAGCTGTGGATGTGTTTAAAAAGAGCTTGTTTCCCCTCAAGGCCTTTCATTTAGCCACATTCACTCAAACCGTTCAACTCTAATTATTTCCCAAAGAGGGTGATTAGCCTAAGAACGCAGTTCCAGCCTTTAAAGAGAGCCTTTGTCAACAATTCATTTGATGCAGCCGTTTCTCTTTTTTTTTGTAAATGAAAAAGGACAGAGAGTACTAGAAAAGCAGGAGAAATCAAAGCAGAGAGAGAGAGAGAGAGAGAGAGAGAGAGAGAGCGGGAAGGAAAGACAGAGAGAGGGGCTTATTGCCGTTTTTCATTCCTTTAACACACTTTCAAGATGTGAAAGAACTGAGAGGGAGAGAGAGAGAGAGAGAGAGAGAGAGAGAACGTGTTCCTGCCTCATTCAGCTGCAGGTAAATTGGGCTCAGAGTATTTTATAGGGGAACGTTTTCTCACTTCAAAGTCTTGAATGGGCAGAGGTTCAGAGGGAGCCTGAGCAATGCTGCCCACCTGCGCTGTTTTACAGCCTGAGCTCTGTAATCCAGCGGTGGTCGCCACACAAAAATCAGGCTTCTAAAGCCGCATTCAGTAGAAAACAATAGAAAATATAAAATGTAATTGCACACAATTGCTCTGCAGTGCTGTTACTGTGACACAGATAAAAGCTGAGCTCATGCTGCTTGACAAATGCTTAGCTTCTGGTCAAAGGAAGATTTTCCTCCAACCACAGTCTATCACACTTGCTCCTCCTAATTCACTTCTTCAGAAGGCCTTGTTTGGCTGGATCATATGTGTTAGTGTTAGGCGAGTGGGTGAAGCATGTTTGATTTAGGTTTGAACTAAACTAGGCAGGATAAGATGAGGGATGGCGGCTACTGCTCTAAGCACTGGCCCAATCATCAGGATATTGTTGATGATGCCACAGCCATGGCTGGGATTCCAAGAGAGCACACTTGGCTTTGCTGTCTCATGGTGGGTAGGATGGCCCTCTCTCTCCCTCCATTACTCACCGCCATGCTAGCTAGCATGGACATCTGTTAGCTGAAGTAACAGAACTGGCAGCTAGCATTCCAAGCATGCTCAGCTGTCCAATGATGTTGCATTAGTATCAATTTGACAAGATGTGGTGGCGCCTCACATGGCTCGGAGGAAGCATGTGCTAGTCTCACCCAATTAGCACTGGTGTGTTAGACGTGACTAACAAGTGTGACTGGAAATGACTAATTTTGTGAGAAAATTGCTTGGAAAATGGCTTAAAAAAAGGTCAAATCATTATTTGGGCTAAACTTGCTCTCGCTGAGTACTGGAAAATACCCAGGAAAAGGGTAGTGTTCATGCGTTCAACATGGTACATGTTAAGGTGCAAAAGAGGTCCTTAAGGTCTAATTTTGTACCATATATAAGATTTAAAGGTACCCAGTAATTACTTTCCCAAGGGAAAATATTTGTAGGTTTTCCTCATTTATTAAAGTAAATAAAAGACTGAAAATAAAAGTCTGAAGTCAAAACAGGGCACATGGAGTTAAAAAAAACTTTAAAGAAATGAAATATGGTAAAATTATTTTGCTTAACTAAAGCCCACTCTAGAGTGTGTAATAAACCCAGTCTTACATCTGTGTTACATGTCACACTGCAGGAGATGCTGTGAATGCTGTTCAAATTCCATGACAGACTGTGTGAATTCACTTGAGCTTCAGGTCAGATTACATGATAAAGATTTTCTGCCGATAGATCATGACAACTTTTTGCATGCGCCTTCTTGGCTGAAAAGGGCCACACAACCAAAAACCCTGTGTTAAACAGTGAAGAGAGAGGGTTTGGAGCTGTTCATGGCCCAAGAAAAAGTGTAACCTAGAATGTCTATTCTCCAAAGAGCACTTGAGGTTAGTGTGCTAATTTTTCTGGCTGTCAGCTCTCTTTCAAATCAGGTCACTCTGCATGCCAACTAAAGGGCTGAGACAGTGCAAGGCAGAGGTCACCAACCTTTTTCTAGGGGTTCTACTTTCCTGCAGAGTTTAGATCTGACTTGCACCTAATGTGATGCCCTCACCTCACCTCATGCCACCCTTACACCAAATTACTTTTCAAGCAAATTTCACTGCCACAGGCAAATTACCAATGTCCGAATAAAATCATTGAATCGCTGCATGTTTTGTTGATAGGAAAAAAAATCCATATATCAATTAAGTAACTGTGCATTTTACAGGTTAACTAATAAAAATAATCTGGAGGAGGACATTGTCAACAAATCTAATACGTCTAGTCTAATCTAGTTGACTGTGACTAAAAGCTCTGTGACTTCTGTCACATTGTCTTTAGATGTGAAAGCGTATCAGACTTTGGTCTGTTCAAAGTCTTCTAGTGTATGGTTAGCATAACACCAATGCAGCTGATCCAACTAATTAAGATTAAGATCAAGTGACCCTTATTAGTCCCACAATGGGAAAATTTCACCTCTGCATTTAACCCATCCGTGAAGTGAAACAACACATACACACTAGCGAACTAGTTTCTAGATTCCAGAGGAATGCAGATCTCCAGGGCCAGGGTTGGTGAACAGGTATCTAAGCTAATGTATCTAAGCTAACACATCATTTGAAAGGAATAACGTTTTTATCTTAATTTCTCTCTCTCTCTCTCTCTCTCTCTCTCTCTCTCTCTCTCTCTCTCTCTCTCTCTCTCTCTCTCTCACACACACACATACAACAAGCTGCTCACTGCTCAATCACACTGAGAAATTCTGGATCAAAATATCTGACACTGTCAGAACCCTGTCAACCTTGCTTAAGACCCCATTTATACCTGGTCTTATTCATGCATCTTGAGCACCAGGACAATATTCAACAGAGATTCTCCACATAAAGGTGCAGCATTCAAACCACTTCAAGAGGCGTCATGCTAGCCAGATGTTTTACAAACGCATCTGTCTCTCCAAGCCAAATTCAACAACGAAAACCCATCCCAGTACTGTGACTGCGCCCCCCCCTCTGCTGTTCTGCATGTGGGGAAAAACGCCCACTGGACTGCTCTGAATAAACAGAGGCATGGCTGCACTATTAAAAATGTTTGCACAAAGTACGGTAAAAAACTATCAAGTAGCAACAGTAAAAGAAAATAAAATACAAAACAGTATTTCACTGTAATAGACACATTGAATTTCCCAAAATCAAGAAACAGTAAATAACTTACATTTTTACTGCTGTGATGTGTAGAAAATACACGATTTAACAGTGAAAATGGTTACTGTGTTAATGCCATCACAGTGCAGGTAGATACCTGAACTATGTAAAGTCTGTAAAATATTTTATGGTATGTACGCTCAAGTACTTGGGTGGGGCAGCTGTTGTTGGGTGAAGTCGGTAGCACAACTGATTCTCTATTAAAACGGTGCTAATATAACAGAGAAAATAAAAACTACACATCACCTGCAGAGATGGCTCGCACAGCATAGCTACGTACATTCAAGCTTAGGCTAAATTAATATTTCTGCTGGATGACCGTTTTTATTCTGGCTAACCTGTGCTTAACCCATGATGAATACGGGCTATTTCAGTTGAAGCTAGTCCTTTAAACCTTGACCAAATGTTTATCTTTTTACAGCCATCCACTGCTGCTTCTGTTTCTCAGCTGATCAGAAATTGTCCCAGGTAGTTTCATTTATAGCATCTTTATGGGATTCCTCTTTGTAATATTAACACATATCATGCTGAATATTTTATTACATCTTTTAGCACAAGGCATTGCCAGTATTATGTATTTTAAGATATTTGGCTTATCTGCTTTGCTTTTTTTCTTATTTTGCAAAACTGTTGTAAGAAAGCAATATAACTTTGAGGGTTATGTGCTACTGTGAAAGACATAGTACACAGTTAGTCACAATAACCTACTCTATCTTGTATTGTTTTGCATATTCCTTTGTTTTTT
Organism: Pygocentrus nattereri; assembly: GCF_015220715.1. NCBI lineage: Eukaryota > Metazoa > Chordata > Actinopteri > Characiformes > Serrasalmidae > Pygocentrus > Pygocentrus nattereri. Next base: position 13,809,266 of record NC_051216.1, on the reverse strand, counting down.
CTTGTCACTTTGTCGATTTATTTTCATACTTTTTACTATTTATTCAGGATTCTTTATCATTCTGTTTTGTATGGTGAGTGTTTGTTACTAATTTTGCAGTCATGAGGAATCCATCTTCACAAACTGCCAGTGACAAAGAAATTGACCAGAGACTTTCACATCTGTTAAGAGCTGAGTGTTTTTAGCAGGTAGAATTCAGATGTTCATTTATTTGCTGTCTCTCCCTCACCCATACATACTGTAAATATATGCCTACTGGCCATTTTTGCAGCGCTCTTAACTTGCAGATTATAGTCCATCTGTCTCTCTGTATACATTGTTGCCCCTGCATTTTTCCCTTTTTTTACCGCTGCATCACCACAGAGCAGGTATTATTAATGGATTATTCTCAGCACTGCAGTAACCCTGCGGTGGTGTTGGTGTTGGTACGAGTGGATCAGACACAGCAGTGCTTCTGGAGTTTTTGAACATCGTGTCCACTCATTGTCCTCTCTAACAGACACTCCTACTTTGGTGGTCCACCTTGTAGATGTAAAGTCAGAGATGATAGCTCATCTGCTGCTGCACAATTTGTGTTGGTCATCCTCTAGTCCTTCATCAGTGGACTATTCTCAGTCTAGCAGTGACACTGAGGTGATTAAAACATTGCTCTATCTAATACACTAGTACCAGTACCACACACATCACTGCAGTGCTGAGAATTAAACGATAATACCTGCTGTATGGTGGTTTTGGTGGGTCCTGATCCTTGATAAATGATGTGAAAGGGGGCTAAAAAAGTATGCAGAGAAAAAGATCAGCTACAATTTGCAATTGCAGGGTCCTAGGATGACCCCGGGGCCTTATCCCAGTAGGCCGTGTCTGGTACACCCCCACCAGGAGGCATCCAGGGGCATCTGAATCAGATGCCCGAACCACCTCAGCTGGCTCCTCTCAATGCGGAGGAGTAGCGGCTCTACTCCGAGCTCCTCACCCTATCAAATAGAGTGTATGTAGCCCGCCACCCTGCGAAGAAAGCTCATTTCCGCCGTTTGTATTCGCGATCTCATTCTTTCGGTCATGAGCATAGGTGAGAGTCGGGATATAGATCGACTGGTAAACAGAGAGCTTCACCTTATGGCTCAGCTCCCTCTTCACCACTACAGTCCGGTACAGTGAAAAATAAATAAATACATGGCAGCATTACCTAATACAGTGTCCAGTAAGTGTATACATAGTGATGTAATTTAATTGGTATTATTTTTGTTATTTACATAAGTACCTGCTATTCCACTCAATTTTTCTGAATTGCAATATTGACATACTTTGTTTAGGCAGTTAATGCAGTTGTTTCTAAACGATTTGTGGTGTAATTAATTCATTTATGCTTTTCAAGACATGATACAGTATGTAGTGGCTTAATATATGATAATATATATATATATATATATATATATATATATATATATATATATATATATGTTACTTTCTGATAACAGTGGCAGCTTATTAATTGATTAGCTGTGTTCACCTGTGTTGTACTTGTTCTCTGCTTTACTTGAGACTAGTTGTACCTAATACAACAAATGTTCTTATGTTAGCTCAACTAATTATTTTAGTGCTGACAGATATCAATCAGTAAAATTAGTCATTTATGGACGTTGAAAACACACACACACATATCTTCTAAGCCGCTTATCCTTCTGGGTTGCTGGGGGAGTTGGAGCCTATCCCAGCAGTCATTGGGTCGAAGGCAGGATACACCCTGGACAGGTCACCAGTCCATCGTAGGCCACGTTGAGTGAAAAAAAGAAATCTATATATGTATACTGTGATGTAACATTTGGCTGCTGCGGTGTTTCTAGGTTGTTGCTAAGGTGAACTAGATGGTTACTAGATAGTGCCAGGTGGTCGTTCGAGTAGATTAGCTGGTTACTAAGGTGTCTGATTGGCTGCAGGCATCTGCACATTTAAGCTAAAAGTTGACAGAGGTGAAACAAATGCAGATGATGGCTTAGTATTGAAATGTGTCCTTTTCTACCTTTCACACCCAAACTTTATCAGTTATAAACATGACCGGCAACACTGTATTCCAGAATTCGGGTTTCTCCTATATATACTTTGGAGCTCAGTTTAACAGCAGAGGACCTTATCTTTGTGTGGACATCATGCTCAAGCACTGCATCAATCTAACATTTGCTTTGCTTCCGTTTTCTGGCTACAGAGAGGGTCATGCTGGTCTGTAGTGGACACCTGAAGGTCAACTTATGAGTCCTCATGCAGAACTGGCGACAGTGCACACTTTAAGTCCCAGTCGTAATTCCAACATCACATCCATGTGAGACTCCCATGTTGAGCACCATCTTTGGTCAAGTCTGGACTCAGTGACTCATTATTCTTGATCAACCAGGGCAACTGGCTATTTTTTGTTTATTTATTTTATGTTATGTTTATGTTTATTCATTCCACCATGTATTATCCTATATGTACACACATTTCCTTTGTAATTAATGTATCATTAGCAGTTGTTTACTGTTAAGTCTAAGTGTTGTACCATATATTTTGGCAACCACAGCTGCCGGTAATTTACTGTAAAGTTGAACTTTGCTAAAATACTGTAATGTGTCATACGGTTGCACTGTGTTTATCACTGATAGACTGTAATTATGTTAACAGTATATCTGTTTTTTAATGTAATTTACTGTATACAGACACCTGTGTCTTATTAACCCTCGTTCTGCCTGTAAGCCCTGTGTTTTCCCCTGTGAGTTTGCTGGTCTTTGTTTGGTCTTTGTATGGTAATGTTTGCTGTTTCTTCTTCTGGTCTGTTATATTTCATAGTCTCTGTTATTGTGTTTAGTCTGTTTTTCTTTTGATTATGTCTATCCCTCGTTCTATCTGTGTTGTCTCTCTGACCCTGGACTGTCTTGACCCTGAGAATGGATTTGCCCCTAATAAATCTCGCTTATCTCAGCACATGCGTCCGCCTCCTCATCGCTCCCTGATGTTACAGCGTAATGTCTTATACATTGTCACTTTATTTTTCACGGTGAAATTCTGGCAACCACAGCTGCTGGTATTTTATGTGAGATTCAGCAACTTTCAGAGGCCAAAGCTAGTTAAAACAAAGCCCACGTTTGGTTAATCTTGACTTCACCTCATCGTTATTCACTGCTTCCCTACATTACATTTTAATGCAATCTGACTAACTGGAGACACAAGCGTGAATGCATGTGATTAAAATCTCATCAAGTTACAATCCTGATACAAATAACATGAAACAACTAGGTGTAAATGAGATCTAAAGATACTGAAGATGTAACCCTGAGGGCACCACTTTAGTGATAGCTTAAAACCTTTTTTCCTGAGAGTGTAGCTGTAACTTTAAAGATTCATCCCCAAATTTTGATGGATATTCAACTCACATATCTCAAATGGCTAATCCAATATTGCTGTCCAAAAAAAAAAAACAAGTACCTCAAATTTTTCATTTTTGTTTTTCTGTCATTTGAGCACAGCAGCTGCCCTTTACACTGTCTGAAAATTCACAATGAATAGACCAATAACAATGCTCCAAAATTGCCAGGAATAAATCCTCTTTACATGTACTTACTTAATGTTAAAGTAAATAATGTTCTGCGCTGTAAAATGATTGTGTTTTAACTTGGTCGACTTAAAATTTTGAGTTCACCAAAGTTTATATAACACAATAACAGAACGTAAAACACAGATTTTTGTTCTGTTCACTTACTAATAGGAGTTTAATGAACTCAAAATGTTAAGGCAATCAGGTTACTTACACTTTTAAGTTAAAACACTGAATCATTCCTTACGGTGGGTCCTCTCACCTTAAAGTTGCCATTTTGTAGACACTTTGCAGACATGATAGTCTTCTTCAAGTGGCTTTCATTCAAGCATGAATGAACTGTGAACCCAAATGTTAAGAAGAACAATTTTTTCCATTCAACAATAATCGAACTACCTTGCAACCCACAACATTTTACCATCTTGGCAGTAAATGTGTCTCAGTAAGTACTATAACAGCTAAAAATATAATATAAATGAAATTGCAGACTTAATTTGCTCTGCTTCAGGCTTTAGCACAGATATAGCTGCTCTTCTCACCAGCAGGAAACTTTTTCAACAAAAATACAACAGTTTCTTGTAAAATGTCTCTCAACATTTGCCTTTTACGAGGCTCAAGTCAGCTTGTCATTTGCCAGCTTCTAGTTTGAATTTTCCACTTCGACCTTATATGGTTCCTGAGGCACCAGAATGTAACTGCGGTGAATGAGAAATTGACTTCACGTCACGATTGGCTCCTCCCACTCCTCCATGTGCTTTTTGTTTACTTTTGATCTTCCATGTGCATTTGTTTTGGTTCAGTCCAGCCCCCTTGTTGTCTGACTCCACCCCTGATTGTTACTACCTGTTTCCCACCTGTCCCTCGTCTTGCCTCTGTTATGTAAGCCCTGTTTGCCCTGGTCTGTGCTGGTCTTTGTTTGATATGTCTGTATGTTTGTAAGCCTGTTTGATCGTTCTGATTGTTCGATTGTTCTGTTTGATTGTGTACGTTGTTTTATGTTTATGCTGTTTGGAGTGCTGTATTCATTTTTGTCATGTCTGTCCCTCCTGTTCTTCGTGTCAGCTATATGAACCAGGACAGTTTTGAGCATGACCCTGGATTTGACCATAATAAAAGTCGCTTATCTCAGCACGTGCGTCCGCCTCATCGATCACCACTGTTACACTTCAGCTTCTCAGCTTTTCAGTGTTTGACAGTTTCGCATTGTAGATTACACATATTAGGAAACCAGCTGGACTGATTATAAATGCAAATAAGTAATATTATCGCCATTCATTTTAAATCTCTCTCTTTCCATTAGCTACTAGCTATGCCAGATTGTTTTTTGTATGGCTATGGTGACTAGCAGTCTGCACACCAACCTTCAGGGATAAAAGGTTAATTAACAGTTGTACATTGACTCCAAACTTCACAGTTTGCATTGTAGTCCTTGTTACTGTACAATAAGCCCTACAATGTACTAAGCCTGGAGTTTTAAGGGGTTAATATGGGTAATATGGCTGGTGTGTATGTTGCTGTGCATGTTAAGACAGTAACACATTCAGTGTAAATAAATCAGAAAGTCTTAATCTCTACTATTTGTGAGTTCCATGTTTCTTTGTGTGTTTAATGAACTACACACATTGTGTTGAGCTGCTGCATCTTGTGGAGTGTGTAGTCTGCACTTATGCTAATTATATTTGATTAATTGATTTCTATGCTAATAGCCTGCTTCCTTATCTCATTTGGAGGCGGAAAAGATCATGGCTCTGTGCAGAGTAGCTATCGCTCATTGCTCGGCAGTTGAAAGCCAGTGAAAAGACATTTGTTAGAACAGATTGTGCTTCGTACCTCCACTGTATGCAAAAGAGTATAACATAAAGCGATTAGTGCCATGCCTGAACAATAGCATCCACTTTACATGACTAATGATTTCCAAGTGGAAGGATTACAGTCATTTGTGAGAAGGGCACTTTGATTGGTGAGTATATGTGTGTGTCTATGTATGTGTGTGTGTGTGTGTGTGTTTGTATATATATATATATATATATATATATATATATATATATATATATATATATATATATATATAATTTATATAGTATATATTTTGCCATTTTTCAGTTTTTTTAATAATTTGTAAGTAGCAGTTGTCTTTACATTGTGTGCACATTTCATGATGAATGGACCAAAGGAAATGGCCAAAAATGATGTGGAAAAAATTCTGGTTCTATTGACTTACATTAAAAGTAAAGTATGTTTTTTTCCTTCTCCTGTAAAGTTACCATTTTGGAGATACGAGGTTTTCTGCCGACAACAGTTACCGGGGTCCTCTCTGTGTGGAGTTTGCATGTTCTCCCCGTGTCTGCGTGGGTTTCCTCCGGGTTCTCCGGTTTCCTCCCACAGTCCAAAGACATGCAGTCAGGCCAGTTGGATATGCTAAATTGCCCCTAGGTGTGAGTGTGTGAGTGAGTCTGTCTGCCCTGCGATGGAATGGTGACCTGTCCAGGGTGTATCCTGCCTTTCGCCCGAAGACTGCTGGGATAGGCTCCAGCACCCCCCCCACGACCCTGACGGAGAAGCGGCTTAGAAAATGGATGGATGGATATATTTATATATTACATATATACATATATATTTTATATAGAATGCCTTTCCATGAACAAGCAGCTGCATCCAAGCCTTACTTTACCAAGTGCAACACAAATTGTTGAATGCAGTGGTGTAAAGCGCTGCCACTGGACTCTATAGCAGTGGAGACGTGTTTTCTGGTGTGACGAATCACGTTTCTCCGTCTGGCAATCCAATGGGAGTGTCTGGGTTTGGATTTCCAGGAGAACGGGACCTGTCTGACTGCATTGTGCCAAGTTTAAAGTTTGGTGGAGGGGAGATTATGGTGTGAGGTTGTTTTTCAGGAGTTGGGCTTGGCCCCTTAGTTCCAGTAAAAGGGACTTTTAATGCTTCAGTAGAGCAAGAGATTTTGGACAATGTCATGCTCCCAACTTTGTGGGAACAGTTTGGGAAAGGCCCCTTCCTGTTCCAACATGACTGCACACCAGTGCACAAAGCAAAGCAAGGTCCATAAAGACATGGATGAGTGAGTTTGGTGTGAAAGAACTTGATTGGCCTGCACAGAGTCCTGACCTTTGGGATGAATTAGAGCGGAGAATGTGAGACAGGCCTTCTTGTCCAACATCTGTGTCAGACCTCACATATGCACTTCTTGAAGGATGGTCAAAAAATTTCCATAAACACATTCCTTAACCTCAATTCCCACAAGAGTTGAAGCTGTTATAGCTGCAAAGGGTGGGTCGACATTAGAGTAAATCCTATGGATTAAGAACGGGATGTCGCTCAAGTTCATATGCATGTGAATTATTATTATATATAGGTGCTTACACATATATAAATCATATGGGACTTATGTACAACCCCAATTCCAATGAAGTTGGGATGTTGTGTAAAACATAAAAATAGAATATGATGATTTGCAAACCTTTTCAACCTATATTCAACCCGAATACATTACAAAGACAAGATATTTAATGCTCAAATGGATAAACTTGTTTTTTTTCAAATATTCAATCATTTTGAATTTGATGCCACTGTGTTACATCACCTTTCCTTTTAACAACACTCACTGAGGACACTAATTGTTGAAGCTTTGTAGGTGGAATTCTTTCCCATTCTTGTTTTATGTACAACTTCAGTTGCTCAGCAGTCTGGGGTCTCCGTTGTCATATTTTGTGCTTCATACATTTTCAGTGGGAGACTGCAGGCAGGCCAGTCAACAGTCATGGCCAAAAGTTTTGAGAATGATACAAATATTAATTAAATATTAAGTAAGTCTACTGCTTCAGTTTTTATAATGGCAATTTGCATATACTCCAGAATGTTATAAAGAGTGATCAGCTTAACAGCAATTAATTGCAAAGTCAATATTTGCCTAGAAAATGAACTTTATCCCCCAAAACACATTTCAACTTCATTGCAGCCCTGCCTTAAAAGGACCAGCTAACATCGTTTCAGTGATTGCTCCATTAACACAGGTGTGGGTGTTGATGAGGACAGGGCTGGAGATCAATCTGTCATGATTAAGTAAGAATGACACCACTGGACACTTTAAAAGGAGGCTGGTGCTTGGCATCATTGTTTCTCTTCTGTTAACCATGGTTATCTCTAAAGAAACACGTGCAGTCATCATTGCACTGCACAAAAATGGCCTAACAGGGAAGAGTATCGCAGCTAGAAAGATTGCACCTCAGTCAACAATCTATCGCATCATCAAGAACTTCAAGGAGAGGCATGGCAGCAGGAATGGCAGCAGGCAGGTGTGAGTGCATCTGCACGCACTGTGAGGCGGAGACTCTTGGAGCAAGGCCTGGTCTCAAGGAGGGCAGCAAAGAAGCCACTTCTCTCCAGAAAAAACATCAGGGACAGACTGATATTCTGCAAAAGGTACAGGGAGTGGACTGCTGAGGACTGGGGTAAAGTCATTTTCTCTGATGAATCCCCTTTCCGATTGTTTGGGACATCTGGAAAACAGCTTGTTCGGAGAAGACGAGGTGAGCGCTACCACCAGTCTTGTCTCATGCCAACTGTAAAGCATCCTGAAACCATTCATGTGTGGGGTTGCTTCTCAGCCAAGGGAATCAGCTCTCTTGCAGTCTTGCCTAAAAACACAGCCATGAATAAAGAATGGTACCAGAATGTCCTCCGAGAGCAACTTCTCCCAACCGTCCAAGAGCAGTTTGGTGATCAACAATGCCTTTTCCAGCATGATGGAGCACCTTGCCATAAAGCAAAGGTGATAACTAAATGGCTCAGGGAACAAAACATAGAGATTTTGGGTCCATGGCCTGGAAACTCCCCAGATCTTAGTCCCATTGAGAACTTGTGGTCAATCATCAAGAGACGGGTGGACAAACAAAAACCTACAAATTCTGACAAAATGCAAGCATTGATTGTGCAAGAATGGACTGCTATCAGTCAGGATTTGGTCCAGAAGTTGATTGAGAGCATGCCAGGGAGAATTGCAGAGGTCCTGAATAAGAAGGGTCAACACTGCAAATATTGACTTGCTGCATTAACTCATTCTAACTGTCAATAAAAGCTTTTGTTACTCATGATATATGATTGCAATTATATTTCTGTATGTGATAAAAACATCTGACAAACACACATAAAAACCAGAGGGCAGCAGATCATGTGAAAATATAATATTTGTGTCATTCTCAAAACTTTTGGCCATGACTGTAGTACCTGCACTCATTTACTACAAAGCCATGCTGTTGTAACACGTGCAGAATGTAGCTTGGCATGGTCTTGCTGAAATAAGCAGGGACGTCCCTGAAAAAGACGTTAAATGGCAGCATATGTTGCTCCAAAACCCGTATGTACCTTTCAGCATTAATGGTGCCATCACAGATGTGCAAGTTACCCATGCCATGGGCACTAACACACCCCCACACCATCAGAGATGCTGGCTTGCTGCTTACTTGCAGAGATTTCTCCAGATTCTCTGAATCTTTTGATGATATTATGGACTGTAGATGATGAAATCCCTAAATTATTTGCAATTGCAAGCTGAGAAATGTTGTTCTTAAACTTTTGGACTATTTGCTCACACAGTTGTTCACAAAGAGGTGAACCTCGCCCCATCCTTGCTTGTGAACGACTGAGCCTTTCAGGGATGCTCCCTGTATACCCAATCATGACACTCACCTTTTCCAAATAACCTGTTCACCTGTAGAAAGTTCCAAACAGGTGTTTTTTGAGCATTCCTCAACATTCCCAGTCTTTCGTTGCCCCTGTCCCAACGTCTTTGGAACGTGTTCCAGGCATCAAATTCAAAATGAGTGAATATGTGCAAAAAACAATAAAGTTTATCTGTTTGAACATTAAATATCTTGTCTTTGTAGTGTAGTCGATTGAATGTAGGTTGAAAAGGATTTGCAAATCATCGTGTTCTGTTTTTATATATGTTTTACACAACGTCCCAACTTCATTGAAATTGGGGTTATATGATGCCACATTCTAACACTGCATAAAAACAAACATGTACACATGTACGTGTGTGTGTGTGTGTGTGTGTGTGTGAGAGAGAGAGAGAGAGAGAGAGAGAGAGAGACAGAAAGGGGGGAAACAGTCCTCAGACAGCAATCATTTTCAGTTATTTGGATTTAAGTTGGCATACACTATACAGTACATACACAGAATGTGGTGCTGAGATGCTGGTCAGATCCGGTCATTTCTAGAATTTGTGTATGCGTGTGTGTGCTGTGCCCATGAGTTCAGCACCCAGCTGGAACAGACAGGAAGACAGGTCTCCAAGAACAAGCAAGACACCCTGGCGGTTGTCATGGTGATACAGACGGAGGTTGCATGAGCGGGCGATGGTGTGTGTGTGTGTGTGTCCAAGGGTGAGACGTGCCCAGAGAGGGTGACACTGCACATCCTGTGTCCTGCCAAGCACATCATTCACCAAGTCTCTACTACTGTATCATAGGACACATCAAAATGTGTGTGTGTGTGTGTACCTGATTAATATATACTATATGGACAAATATATTGGAACACCTACACATTACCCCTTTACAGGATGTTTTATGACTTCCCCCTCTAATCCATAGGCTTTAATATGGTGTTGGTCCACTTTGCAGCAACTGGGAAGCTTTCTACTAGATTTTGGAGTGTGTCTGTGGGAATCTTTGTCCATTCTTCCAGAAGTAGCATTTGTGAGGTCAGACAATGATGTTTGACGAGAGCGCCGGGCTTGATATTTTCAATTCTAGTTCATCCCAAAGGTGTTTGATGGGGTTGAGGTCAGAGCTCTGTGTGGGCCAGTCAAATTCCAAACTCACCCAAACTCACACCAAACTCACCCAGTCATGACTTTATGGACCTTGCTTTGTGCACTGGGGCTCAGGCATGCTGGAACAGAACGGTTCTTCCATAAACTGTTCCCACAAAGTTGGAAGCAAACAATTTTATCCTCCATGTTAGCAATTGGTGTGGCTGAAACCCTTGAACTCAATAATTAGAAGGGGTGCCCAAATACTTTTGTCCATATAGTGTATTTTCAGTGTAAGTGGGTAAATGACTGATGGCCCAAGATCAAATTAAAGGTAAAATGTGACTAGTGGAAAAAAATAGAGACACTGAGAGAGGGAGGAAAGACAGTAAGAGAGAAAAGAGAGAAACAAAACAGGGAGAAAGAGAGAAATGAGAGAATAATGGAAAGGACAGGAATTGGTGGAGAGAGAAAAAGACATAGAAAGAAGAAGAGAGAAGAAAGAGAGAGGGAGAATAGAGAGGGGTAGAAAAAAGAAAGGAGAGAAAACTTAGGAGAAAAAGAGGAAGACAAAAGACAAAGCACTAGAGAGAAAAGAGAGAAAGAGACAGAAATAAAGAAAAAGAGAAAGAGCAATTGCTATTAAAAATATTCAATTTAAACAGTTGAATTATCTCATCACTGCAACCTTTTAAGCAGATTGCAAAGGCCTGAGCGAGAGAGAGAGACAGAGAGAGAGAAAGAGAGAGACAGAGACAGAAAGAGGCAACATAAGGAGATAAATGGAGAAAGAGTGAAGAACAGCCAGTTTTCGAGTGCACAGCTAAGAGGAAAAGAAAGACAAGGAGATCAAGCATCCATTTGATGAGGAGATGACTTGGCACTGCACTGACCCCAGTTTCTGCCTCAGCTAACTGCAGGGCAGAGATGTTGAATTAAAGAAAAGAAGCTAAACTAAGCAGACGGACGAGGAACACATAGAATGAGCCTAGAGTTTAATGAGAAACAGTGCACACTATATGTCAAATGTATCCAGACACCCCTTTATTTCTGTGAACATCAGTACCTGACCTCACTAGTGCACCTGTGGCTGAACGCAATCATGTCCTCACTGCAATGTTCCAACATCTAGTGTAAAGCCTTGCCAGAAGAGTAGATGCTATAACTACAGCACAAGGGAGTTAACCCTCCTATTCCCATGGATGGATGCACACAGAGAGATGATGCGAGAAGTGTGGACTGACCAGCTCTGCCGTGGAGATGTGAGGTAAAACTCTGTGAAGCATGTCCATACAAAGGCCTCTGTGGTTCCTCAGCTGTGGACAATACTGGCATGCAGTGTGCAGGAAACGCTGGTGGTCTTCTTCACACCAGCCACAGTTCCTGATACACACACATACACACACACACACACACACACACACACACATCATAAGAATAAAAAAAACAAAAAAAACACATTATGTGATGTCAGTCCTTATGCTTAGTAAAACACTGAACCTTTTTTTGCTCCTAAATCAAAATCCCCAGATTTAATTAGCTCTTATAGTGTTTCATAGATAGATAGATAGATAGATACTTTATTGATCCCAAAGGAAATTTAGCAGCCAGTAGCAGACGCACAACACTGTACAGTTTTAGTAATAAGGGTGTAAACAATTTAACAGGAAAAATAAATATAAAAGATCCTATCCACAGGCATATATACAAATAGAAAATACATCTAAAAACAATCTGTAATAATATCTACAACCTGAAATGAAAGATGCAGTGCAATAATGACTGTACAAGGAGGTACAGGTAAACGCATATAATGACAATACCAAATGAATAAATATGTGCAGATATTGGTACTGAAATAAAGTGAAGTGTCCAGATGTGCAAGATGCGCAATAAGGTATGCAGAAAGTACAATATTTGCAGCAGCGTGTCCATATGTACAGATGGACAGAGAAACATAAGATTAAGCACGAGATATGATTCGTGATTTAACATGAGATTCAGATTCAGTCCTCATCTTTCCTCTTCCCTCTTCTCTCTACTCTTCTGGCCACCCTGGGAAGAGTTGAAGAGCTTGATGGCTCTGGGATCAAAGGACCTCCTGAATCAGTTGAGCAGCTCTGTGACAGCAACCTGCCACTAAACGTGCTCCTCCTGTCTATGATGATGGTGTGCAGTGGGTAGCCATCATCCTCCATAATGGAGAACAGTTTGTGTAATGTCCTTCTCATAGCCACCTTGACCACAGAATCCAGTTCCACACCAACCACGCCATCCCCACTCGCCTGACCAGCTTGTCCAGTGGCGTCTTGTCTCTCCTTTTTATGCTTCTGCCCCAGCACACCACAGCATAAAAAAGACAGCTGGCAAATATGGTCTGATGGAACATCTGCAGAAGCTTCCTACAGATGTTAAAGGACCCCAGCCTCCTCAGGAAGTAGAGCCAGCTCTGCCCCTTCCTGTACAGGATGTCTTTGTTGGCTGACCATTCCAACCTATCATCCAGTTGCAGACCGAGATACTTGTAGGTCATCACCCTCTCCACTTCAACCCCTTCAATAGAGATTGGCTGTGTGGGTGGCCTATCCCTGTGAAAGTCACCACCATCTCCTTGGTCTTGGCAGTGTTCAGAAGCAGGTTGTTCCCACGGCACCACTCCTTCACAAAGGGTCTTGTACTCCTCCTCCTGCCCTCCCCTTACACAAGCCACAATGGCAGTCATCCAAAAACCTGCATGTGGCACGTCTCAAAGTTGTACTGAAAGTCTGAGGTATACAATGTGAAGAGAAAGGGGGAAAGTACAGTGTGGTGTTGTGGTGCTCCTGTGCTGCTAACTACAGTCTCTGATGTACAGTCCTTCAGCCTGACATACTGAGGTCTGCCAGTGAGGTAGTCAGTAATCCAGGAGACCAGGTGTGGCTCCGCTTGCATTCTAACCGGCTTGTCTCTCAGTAGGAGGGGCTGAATGGTATTAAAGGCACTGGAAAAAGCAAAGAACATGACTCTTACAGTGCAACCACCCTTGTCCAGATAAGAGTGGGCCCAATGGAGAAAGTATAGCATGGCATCCTCCACTCCCACTTTCTCCCTGTAGGCAAACTGTAGGGGGTCCATTGTGTGTCAAACCTGGGGTCTGAGAAGGTGTAGAAGAAGGCGCCCCAGCATCTTCATGACATGTGATGTTAGAACGACTGGCCTGAAGTCATTGAGTTCACTGGGTCGCCCCCTCTTAAGTACTGGAATGAGGCATGATGTCTTCCACAGTGTGGGAAGTATCCAGTATTCATTTGTATCCAGCTGGCTTTATATGTAGGTCTTAATTCAAAACTGATTGTGTATATAAATTCAGCACCGGGATTTTGCTGTGTAAGTGGCATCGCATCTACAAGCTAAGGTCCTTTATCTCTTGTTTGAAGTGCCTTCCTAGGCCATTCGCAAAAATATTTAAAGTATAATTTTCTTAAAAATGTTGTCAAGTGGTTCCACACAACTGCATTAAGTAACTGAGTTAACAATATTTACTCAACAAATTCAAATAAATCCCACAGTATTTGATCATTTCATAAATTATTCTTGATGCATTATGTATTATTCATACATTAATTTCCCTTAATATGAAGGGAAAATTAAAGTAATATATAAGCAACACAAGTTTATAGACTTAAATTAAATCTGCATCATTTAGTTGCTAGTTGTTACAAAGCTGTACTGCACACTTGAAAATTATGGTTCTATAAGGGTTCGTTAGTAAAGAAAATGGTTCTGTAGATGGTTCTATATCGAACCTTTTTGAAGTTCTTCTATTTTAACAAGCTTGACAATTGTAACAATAGAACCATTTTTAGAGCTATACAGAATCCTTTTCAAAAAGGTTCTAGATAGAATCATCTACAGCTCATTCTCCTGAAGAACTGAATAACTTCTTCACCATGCAAAGAACCCTTTAATCATGCAAAGGGTTCTTTGAGTCTTTACAGTTCTATTTAGAACCATTTTCTTTACTAAAGAACCCTTGAAGAACCATCATTTGTAATTGTGTAGAAAAACTCACTCAGCAGGGCACATGGTACTCACTATCTGAGCCAATATGGCTAGATCGTTAACCTGAGCATTGTAGCACCTCAAACAGGCCAATTCAATTGAAAACTGGTAAAGCTCTTCAGTGTGTTTATGCCAGGGTTTGGTTACAATCAGACAATGCATGGGTGAGTATTATAAAACTGAGTGGGCAAGACCATAATTTGGCAATACTGTATTCATATATATATATATATATATATATATATATATATATATATATATATATATATATATATATATATATGAAATTGTTTTATGAAATGATTAAATTGAGATTTCTAGTCTGAAATCCTAAGGCTATTTTTAAAAGTGTGTGTTTTTTAACAACAAGCAATTATAGAAAAGAGAAGATTAATTACTAAATTACTTCTACTGACAAAGGTATCACAGACATGAGACACTTGAGTCCTACTGCATGTCCATAAGTAGTGCTGCCCATGGCTGATACCTGTTAAATTTCAAAAGTGAGCAGGTTTATGTTTGTAGTGAGTGGCCAATACTATGTTGTCAAACACCTGCTGAAATCCAATTGGCTGATTGTCTTTTTCAGATATGATGTCAGCCTCATAGCCAGGATAGCACACAGGTTTTTTCTTGCATATTACAACTGGTGAAGCAGTTAGGCCAAAATTTGAACACTACCTATGACTCCCACTACCTCTTCCTAACAGTCAGCATTTTTGAGTTAGAGCTGTATGTGAGCTGTTTTAACAATGCAAGCTCTGCCCTGTATTTGATTGGCATCTGGTGATTATATGATGTTGAAATTCCAAAAAACTTTGAATGTTTGCAAACAACGTCTAGTTTTTATGACTCATTTTACTCCAGATTTATGAAGATCAGATGAAAAGCTAGGGACTAGTCTGCACTCAGATATGTGTGCAATTTTGAATAATGAGCAAGCTTTTTATTCTCTGTACATACCTGCTTTGCAATGCAACAGACAAGATTCTGAAGCTGTTTTGACAGGAGAATGTGTTTTATAATCTCTTTATTAATTGGAAATTATAAAAAGCGTAGTTTTGTTTTTTAAACAAGGTCTTTATAAAAAACTTGCCATGTATACATTTACCCTCACACATTGATAATATTACACATTAATGCAGCAAATTGACATTTAACGATCAATAATGCACTCAAGGTGTTACAGTGGTTTTATCTCACTTCATGAGCACCTGGCCTCTTTAACAAGCTTTAGAATAGTGGGTTTTAACCTTTCAACCTAGTACTTCTAGGGGGGGCGGTGCTGTCCATTACAATATAGACATTTCACCAAACAAAATATGACAGTTATTGTTAATTATTTGCAAAAAAGAAAAAATATATCAAGCTCATATCATATATCAGTTCAGCTCATATAGTATATAAGTTCAGTGATTGTTCTGTCAAAACACTATCTGGTTATGTTTATATCTGCAGAGCAAGTCAATGTAAAATCTTTCACTTTCCAATTGTATAGAACTATTCCATCATGGATAACTGGTTAAAAGAGTCTTTCAAAAGGAAAAATCTAGAGGCTGGGCCATCTACAAGTGAAACAGCCACCACACGTCAGACTGAGAAAGCCAAGCATTATTAAAATGAAGAATATACAACAGTGAATACTTGGTGCTAAAAGCTTCACGTGCATAGGAACTGAAAAAGTGTAACCAGTGCTCTGTACTGTACGCTTGGAGACTAAATATAATATGTATCCAAACCTATCGAATTGGGCCAAAACTCTGTTTGCAACTTTCCTCTCTTCATCCTTCCACCCAGCACTAATCAAACCAGAACTAAAATGCAACAATGTAGCATTTTCTGCGTTGGTCCAGTGTAAATGCCCCTTAACTTCTAAAGGTGTTGAGCTGCACAGTAGTGCTGGGTGACACTTTGAAAAGATATGATGCCTGTTTCAGAGGCGAGTTTAGACTCGATAAACTCGATACGATTCTCATAACATCACAATAGTGCTTAGGCATCAGCACTGGCTTCTGTTTCTGGCAGTGCCTCAGCTTGAAGGCACATTGGTGCTATCATAAATATAAGACACCACAGCACTTCCTTAAGTCGCTCTTAATAAGATCTGCCAAATGCCATAAATGAAAATGATCATAGTCATAATGGAGACCTACAAAAACTAGGACTGACTCACACAGAGAAAAGGGCTTTAAATTGATACAAACTGATAGACATCAATATGATAATAAGATTTTTGGCCAGATAAAACTGAACTTTTGCTAAAGTTCTATTGGATGAGAGGTTGACTGATTTCCAATGTGCCACACAGCAGTAAAATACCCTTCTGTCACTGAAGCTTGTACAGCACATATTATAGCAGTGTCATTCATTCAAAGTGACACTGAGAAAATTCATATCACACAAACTCGACAGCTCTAACATCATCACAGCATGGCGGGAGGGGGGGGTTTGATCACAAATCATATCGATAATCAGGCCCTCCAATTTTCCTGATTACAGATTCCTGTCCCTATTTATCATCTTTCCTGCTGTTCCCTGCCTTACTGTCCTCTGCAGCAAGATAACAGTGTGTGAGTCATCAGCCCCCCATGGGGAGTTTGGAGAGCTTGCTCTTTAGACTCTGTGATGTGGCTGCCGTTTCGAGGCCCCCTCTCACAGGTCCTCAGAGCTGAGCTTAGCTATTAATTGGGCTTAATGAGCAATGGGGAAGCTGCGATGGTGGTCAGGCACCTTAATTAACTGTGCACTGTGAGGAAGAGGGTGATGGGCAGTGTACAAGGCTGTTATACAAACATATTTTGTGGCATATCACCTCTATAGCCAAAATCAAACAAACTTGTGATTTTGAATTACTCAGATGCACACCAGATGCAGTAAACTGATATTTAGCAATTGCTTTTATTTTCTTTGTGGTGATTTTCCAAAGTCTTTTCCATGTCTACAACTGGTCAAAATATTCCCTGAGTGAATTCGTGAATTAGAGAGTTTGCATTTGACATAATTTAAATGGCAAGTCATGCTAAATCAGTCACAAAACTAGTGCCAGCTGTGCTCATTAAAGTTTAGCATGCTCTAAAGGTTTTGTGTGCTCCTTGGTGAATATGACTGTATGTTTGTTTCCTGCATTTGCTTTCATCTTTTAATATGCATCAATGCTTCAACATCATGCAGCCAGCCTTCGCTTAAATCCAGCTCTATTACTTTGGAGATTCTAAGCTGTTTAGTAAACACACTTAAAAAACACTGGAGGCTGCTGGTATCTGAACTCTGGAGAAGCAGGCCTTACAGGACCTTCACCCAGAACTGCTAACACTGCTAATAATGAACAAAGCCTAGTCTGTTGCTCAGCAAATGAGCTTGCAAACGAGATGTGGTCCATACTAGGTTTAATTTGTGGTTAACAAGGAGTTTGGGAACTGGAAAATAGAAACCCAATTGCAAAAAAGTTAGAACACTGCAAATAAAAAGAGAAACCAGTGATTTATAAATCTACTTTGAATTGTATTTGAACAAAAAATAGGACAAGATATGACAAGATATAAACAGCAATAAGATGCAGCTGAAAAATGTTATAGACATGCAGTTGTGGGACTTATTCTCTTGTATAGAGCTGATAGAAAGTAAGCCTAAATTATTTTTGTGACATTTCAGCTATTAGTTTGAATTTAATTCAACAGCTGGATGGAAACCTGGCTTCTCTCTATGTTTCACATACCTTGATTATTCCTTCACTGAATGTATTTGATATGTTTTATCTTTTCAGTTCAGAATGTTCAGAATTTCATCAATTTCTCTTTTTTAATTTTTACACATTTATTGTTACTTTATTGTATTTTACGCATGCTCTTTTATTTGATCAATTTTATATCATTTATTTACTTCTTCACATTGTAAAAGAAGAACATGAGTCACCTGTCCATGCCCAGCAGCCTGTTGTGCACTGTCTCCAGACGCTGTGTGTATTTGTCTGATAGCGAGTGAAAGGCAGTGATGAGGGACAGTTTGAGGTCAGTGTAAGGGCAGTCTGCGGTCAAGACCTCTTGCGGCACCCTCACCAGAGCAGCTACACACTCATCCACTGCTGCAGAGTCCAGACTGGCCTGTGGAAGAGTACTATTTTTAGGGAGGCAAATCTCACTTCTTTCAACATATCTGATCAATATATTGCATAAAGTTTAAATGCATTGCACACTGTAAAAAAAATGAGCATTATATCACAACAGCAGAAAGCTTACTTCAGGGTGGATAGTACTGGTAGCGCTGCAGTGCTACAGGAGTTTATACTTATCCTGTAAGTTAACTAAGATACTAGATAAAGAGAAAGCTTCTTAAACTTCTTTTCTCAGGTCAATAGCCTCTGAACTTTGGTCAATGTCTGTCATATATTCATGAACCTGTGCTACCAGCCCCACACTTCATTTCAGAGTTTAATGAAGGAATTTTTCCACCGCACATTACATCTATGGTTCTAGTTCTTTTTCACCTGCTCGAGGTAAAGCTGGAACTATCATAATAACCATGGTTGATGGACATCTAAAATGGCTATCTTGCTTGCTAATAAATGGAATTCATTGGCTGCTATGAAATGATATACTGCACTGTAGCGTACAGCCGACCCCCGGGCCCCAATGACGGCTGTGAGAGCCGGCAGGAAGCCCTGCAAGGACGGTGGGGAGAACAGAAGTCAAGTCAAGTCAGGTTTTTTGTCAATAGTACAATATGTACAGGACATACAAAGAATTGAAATTGCTTTACTCTCAGACCCCATGGTGTAGTGATAACATTAAATAGTAAGAACCACAAATGAGAATGGCTTTCAGGGCCTGGAGGACTGCGGCATGCCATATGCGCCTCATAGCAAACTGGCTACTAGCTACATATCATCTTAGTGTACATTCTGGTGCACTTATTGGTCAAGTAATAGTGCTTACCAATCATCTTATGGAAGAGTAAATGATTGGCTAAATTGTTGTTGGCTTTAGCTGCAAGTGTTACCAAACACATAGGATCACTCACTGGGTTTAATAGTACTTAAAACAGCAATACCAGATTTTGAAAGCTGAAAAACAGGAAAAACATAAATAAATTCTAATATGTCCTAACATTAGAACCTCAAACACAACAAGGTTTTACTATCATTGCCATAACATTAGAACCTCAAACCCAACAAGATTTTACTATTATTGCCAATGTTTTGTCGGTTTTGTTTATAATAATAATAATAATAATAATAATTATAAAATAATAAAAATTGAAAATAACTTAAAGTATTAGTAAATCACGCCAAAACCTCAGCTCTGCCACAGTGACTGGATACCTCCACATGGAACTACAGCCAAATTTTATGTTTACAGAAATTCTGATTTTGCCTATACCCTGTCTAAGCACACCTCCTTCAAAGCAACACAATCACGCAACACTCTACCACAGAGCTGTAATCATTCTACAGTTAACAGGTTTGAGAATCACAGTGCAGGCAAACAAATGTAGCTTGATTTCATTGAAATTGTACAGTGTGTTAGGTTTCATACTACACTCTAAATCAGATCATATATAAGTTAACAGCACATGACCAGCATAGACATGCTGTTTAGAGCATAAATGTGTGATGATTTTATCACACCGACAGCACGGTGCTAAAATATACACTGACGAAAACATCATCGGTGTGCTAAAATACACAGTGATGAACAGCGCTAAAAGAAGCAGCAGTGTTATTAGTACCTCAAGTCCAGAAGCAGAAAGCTCTTGTTGGAGTGAAAAACACTCCTTTTCCAGCCTGTCCATCAGACCCTGCTGCTGTTCCTTCACAAATACCACCTGGAGAGAGAGAGAGAGAGAAACTCATAGCTGCCAATTTATGAAACTCACTTGCGTAAAATCTCTGCCATATTTCTTCAGTTTCTTTTCTCAAATCGCAACTTAAAACTTCTACACTCTGAAAATTAAAGGTGCCACAGGGTTTTTAAAATGATGCTATTGAAGAGCCACATTCAGTTCCTTTCAATGGATGGTTCTGTAGAGAGAACCCTACATGAGGTTTGTGGAAGTAAAATGTGTGGGTGTTCCTCCAAAAAGTTCCTCCATATCTAGGAAGGACCCTTAAATTGGTGCATTGCAAAACGTAAAAGCCTTACACTCTCAGAAAAAAGAGTGGTAGTGCCCCTCTTGTCACTGGGCTGATACCCTCTCAGGGTACATCTTAGTACCTGTAGTCAGGGAACATAATAAAATTGCATTGACTCCACATGCCCAGGCTTTTTATTTTATTGTTCTGTTTTAAAACATTAGATTATGAAAAGACATAAATACGTACTGTTCGTCTGGAAAAACTTATTTAAGGTAAAGAAAAACTGGACCTTAAAACCACTGTTGTACCTCTGAGGGCACATTTACATTGTTTGTACCTTTATAAACAGAAATGTACCTGCACTGAACCTTTATTTCTAACAGTGTAGCTTAAGGGGTTAAACCTATAAAAAGTTATTTACACTCACAGATTGCTTTATAAATGTAACAGTGGCAGACGGTACCAGATGCTCACAGACGAGGCTTGCTTAATGAAGTTCAATATCAGTGTCGATCCAAAAACAGTCGACAAAACAGAAACACAAAGTCTAATACCCGAAAAGCTTTGTATGTTTCTTTTCTTGTTTGAATTTTTGTTTTGTTTGGTTTTTGTCATTTAGAGACCTTGGGCTTAACCAAGACAACACACAAATTAAGCATTTAATCACTATTCTTTTAATTACTGTTCAGGCAGTGGAAGTTCATTCCACCACCTGTGTGCCAGGATAGATAAGAGCCTTAATGCTTGTCTTCCTTGCATCTTGAAGGTTAGTGGTTCTTGAAACTTGAAGACTATTTATTTAGGTCTATTTATGGTTCTGTAGGCAAGCATCTTGCTTTAAAATCTGGTGTGGGAAGCTATATGAAGCAAGTGAAGGGAAAGGAGTAATTTGTAAATATTGGAAGACTGAAGATGAGTCATGTTTTTGGATTCTAGGTCTGTCATGAACTACATTCAGAAAAAGTCTACTCAAGAGTGAGTTGCAGTATTGCACACTGAAGAGGAGAAACCCGCATGACCGAATCAGGAGCTGAGAGTGAAACCTGGTCATACAAAAATCCACACCAAGGTTTTGTGCATTTTACCTGGTACAGCCATACCAGCACAATACCTCCTGATATGCCAGCACTATTTTTCTGTCACTGCTGTGCTGAGAATTGTCCATCACCTAAACATCATCTGGCCAGCGGTGCTACTATGGTGGATTTTTCCAATTCTAGAAATGTTAGAGTTTGTAAATGATGCATCAGTATACAATAATATACAACAATCAGTAATTCTAAACCTGTTAAAGTGCACCCACATAGTAGGTGTTTCTGATGAAATGGCCAATGAGTATGAGCATTTCATGAGGCATTTCTGTTTTATTGTACACCCCCTGTTTACTATAATTCAGAAAAGTAAGAAGAGTATGTGAAATACTAATAAAAAGGCTGTGATTAGTAAAACCTGTTGACCTTTGAAAAATTGTATAAAAATATAATATATGTTTTAAGACATGAACTTTAGTTTTTCTGTAAATATTTACTCATTCCAAATATGATGCTGGCAACACACTCCAAAAAAGTTATGTCAATATTAATAAACACCTGAGGACTGAAAACACAAACTGGCATGGAATTTTTTGCCATTCTGCTGCTATACAAGTCTTCAGCTCTGAAACCATAAAGGGCCTTTGTTGTTGTAAGTTGGGCATGCAAGTGCACAATGTGGGCTGGTGTGGTCATGTCGAAATAAGAATAGGCGTCCCTGAAAAAGACAGCTCGGAAATGTGTTTTCATTGTTCATGGTGTTTTCACAGATGGGCAGGTTACCCACTAGTACCCCCTATATCATGACAGACACTGGCTTTTGAACTTTATGCTGGTAACAATCTGGATGGTTTGTTACTTGTTTGGCCCAGAGGACATGACGGCCACTATTTTCAGTAACAATCTGAAAGTTTGACTCATCAGATCATAATACATGTGTCCACTGCCCATGTCATGATATCCACTGCATAAACATGCCGGTTTTAATGGGATGTCTGAGATCAAAGGTTACAGGCATTTATTAGCTTTTTCCTTTATGTACAGAGATTTTTCTAGATTCTGTTAATCTTTTTATCTTTTACTGATGAATTTGGGCAAAGTGGTAAGTCTCACCCCATCCTTGGTCATAAAGAACTCAGCCTTTCCTGGATGATCCTTTTATATCCAAGTGTGAGCAAGTATTTTGATCAGTTCATAACATTCCCAGTTTTCATGTGCAGTTTACCTACTGTTTCAATGTTTTTGAAACTCGGTTTGTACATAAACACACATTGCAAAAATTATTCATGTGTTAATTTATAAACTTAAGTAACCCAGTTGATTTAAAATTTTCATTGAACTTTAAATAACAAGTTAGCAGAATGTAATATACCAATTATTTTTGTGTTAATTTACTATTAGAAGATTAATGAACTCAAAAAAAAAAAACTGGAGCAGTGGAAACGTATGCTGTGGAGTGATGAATCACACTTCTCTATCTAGCAGTCTGATGGACGAGTCTGTGTTTGGTAAATGCTAGGAGAACATTACTTGCCTGACTGCATTG
Source organism: Pygocentrus nattereri (assembly GCF_015220715.1). Classification (NCBI taxonomy): domain Eukaryota; kingdom Metazoa; phylum Chordata; class Actinopteri; order Characiformes; family Serrasalmidae; genus Pygocentrus; species Pygocentrus nattereri. The sequence goes on along the minus strand of NC_051216.1, from coordinate 13,786,241 downwards.
TGCCAGCTGTAAAGTTTGGTGGAGGAAGTGAATTTAACTGAATTCAGAACCATCAGCCAACTGTGTTTGCAAACTGCAGAATTAGACCTCCACATTTAACCCATCTGTGCAGTGAAACACCCACATACATGCACACTAGTGAACACACACACTAGGGGGCAGTGAGCACACTTGCCTTGATCAGTGGGCAGCCCTATCCATGGTGCCTGAAGAGTAACTGGGGGTAAGGTGCCTTGCTCAGGGGCACTTCAGTAATGGAATGTCAGCAGAGGGAATCGAACTGGCAACCCTCCGGGCTGGTTCCCTAACCTGGAAGAATAATGCTTCCAGGGTTGTTTTCAGGGGCTGGTCTAGACCCCTTTGTTCTAGTTAAGGAAAATCTTAATGCTTCAGTAGACCAAGGCATTTTAGACAATTGCATGCTTCCAACTTTGTGGGAACAGTTTTGGGAAGAACATTTTCTGTTCCAGCATGAAATGAGCCCCAGTGCACAAAGTAAGGTCCATAAAGGCATGGCTGGGTGAATTTGTTACAGCTGCAAAGCGGGGACCGACTCCATATTAATGTCTATGGATTTAGAAGGGGATGCCATAAAAGCTTCTGTAGGTGTAATGTGTAGGTGTCCCAATATATATGTCCATATAGTGAATGTAGCATCTTGCCTTGCTGGGTATATTAAATGATATGATGAGCTTGATTCTGTTCTTAACAGAGAGAGAGAGAGAGAGAGAGAGAGAGAGAGAGGTGAAGATGTGAAGAGAATAAGGAGTAGGCAAGTATTTTTCTGAGCTAGCATTCAGATTGAGGTCGAGAGGTCATGATAGTCTCTCTTCAAGCCTATTTGGCTACAATGGCCAGATTGGTTGTAATCATGTATAGAGAGTCACTGACCACCACTGATCCCTGTTGGTTTTGCAGCTTGCTTTTAAAGCAGTCTGTATCTTATTCCATTCATATATAACATTGCTGTCTTATCAAAACTATGTAACACCATTTTATATTTCATTTTTTAGACCATTTGAGAGCAATAGATGCTCTTTACATTGTGTGAACATTTTATAATAACTGGAAATTCAAAATGACAATGCCATGAAAAAATATTTGCCCCCTACTCATTTCTTGCCAAGATAAAGGCAGCATTCCTGATTACACCATTAGAAAGAGACCAGGCAAAAATGCTGTCTGTGGCAGAGTTGCAAGGTGAAAACCTCTACTAACCAAGAGGAACATAAAGGCTTGTATCACATTTGCCAATAAACAACCTAATTAACTCCAAGCCTCTTGGAATGATGATGCTCTATGGACTGATGAGTTGAAAGTGGAACACAGTGGAAGACAGGGGTCCCATAATATCTGTTGTAAAACTAACATAGCATTCCACAATAAGGGCAAGGCAGTAGTGTGATGGTGGGGATGCAGGGGCCGGGTGATTCATCATAATTGATAGAACAATGACTTCTGCTTCCTATGATTCTACAGGAGAATAACCTGTCATCAGTCCATGATCTGAAGCTCAGGCACAAAGATCACTGAACATTTGCACAAGAGCAAGTCCACCTCTGAATGGATCAAAAGAAAAGGAAGATTTTGGGATGGCCTAGTCAAAGCCCTGCACCCTATTGAAATGTTGTGGCAGGACTATAAATGGGCAGTTCATGGTTCAAAGCCCTCCAATGTGGCTGAATTAAAGTAATTTTGCAAAGAAGAGTAGGCCAAACTCCTCCACAGCAACATGAGAGACTGATCTCCAGTTACAAGAAGCACTTGCAGTTGCAGTTGTTGCTGTGAAAGGTGGTACAACCAGGACAAACACTTCTTCAAATGGATGATATGCACTATATTTCCGAAGGTATTCACTCATCTGCCTTCACACGCATATGAAATTGAGTGAGATCCCATTCTTAATCCGTAGGGTTTAATATGACGTTGCCCCAACCTTTGCAGCTATCACAGCTTTAACTCTTCTGGGATCCCAAAGGTGTTCTATCAGGTTGAGGTCAGGACTCTGTGCAGGCCAATCAAGTTCTCTCACACCAAACTCATTAATCCATGTCTTTATGAACCTTGCTTTGTGCACTGGTGCCATGTTGGACTAGGAAAGGAATGTTCTCAAACTGTTCCCACAAATTAGGGAGCATGAAATTGTCCAAAATCTCTTGGTCTTCTGAAACATTAAGAGCTCCTTTCACTGGAACTAAGGGGCCAAGCCCAACTCCTGAAAAACAACCCCACACCATAATCCCCTCTCCACTAACTTCACCACATCCATCGGCTTGCCAGATGGAGAGGTGTGATTCGTCACTCCAGAGAAAACATCTCCACTGCTCTAGAGTCCGGTGGTGGCGCTTTACACCACTGCATTGAACGCTTTGCCTTGCACTTTATGATATAAGGCTTGGATGCTGTTCTTGAGCTAATCTGAAGGCCACATGAAGTTTGGAGGTCTGTAGCGATTGACTCTGCAGAAAGTTGGTGCCCTCTGCACATTATGTGCCTTAGCATATGCTGACCCCGCTCTGTCATTTTACATGGCCTACCACTTCATGGCTGAGTTGCTGTCATTCCCAATTGCTTCCACTTTGTTATAATACCCCTGACAGTTGACTGTAGAATAATTAGTAGCAAGGAAATTTCATGACTAGACATGTTGCACAGGTGGCGTCCTATCAAGGTACCATGCTGGAATTCACTGAGCTCCTGAGTGTGACCCATTCTCTCACTAATGTCTTTATAAGCAGTCTGCAGGCCTAGGTGCTTGGTTTTATACACCAAGAAGTGATTGGAAGACCTGAATTCAATGATATATATGGGTGAGTGAATACTTTTAGAAATATACATTGTAAAACATTTCTTCCATCCATCCATCCATTATCTTCCATTTCTCCAATTCGGGTCGCAGGGGCAGTATCCTAAGCAATAAGGCCCAGCCACTTCCACTAGCTCCCCCGGGGGATTCCGCAGCGCTCCCAGGCCAGCTGGGCGATATAGTCATGCCAGCATGTCCTGGGTCTTCCCCGGGGTCTCCTCCCAGTTGGACTTGCCTGTGACACCTCCTGAGGGAGGCATCCAGGAGGCATCTTAACCAGATGCCCAAACCACCTCAGCTGGCTCCTCTCGACGTGAAGAAGCTGCAGCTCTACTCCGAGTCCCTCACGGTTGACCGAACTTCTTACCCTATCTCTAAGGGAGAGTCCAGACACCCTGCGGAGGAAACTCGTTTAGGCCGCTTGTATTCGCGATCTCATTCTTTCGGTCATTACCCAAATCTCACAACCATAGGTGAGGTTGGGAACGTAGATCGACTGGTAAATCAAGAGCCTTGCCTTATGGCTCAGCTCTTTCTTTACCACAACAGACTGGTAAAGAGCCCGCATCACTGCTGACCCAGCACCAATCCGCCTGTCAATCTCCCGCTCCCTTTTACCATCACTCGTGAACAAGACCCCATCCATCCATTTTCTAAGCTGCTTCTCCATCAGGGTCACAGGGTGAACAAGACCCCGAGATACTTAAACTCCTCCACTTTCCACTTGAGACAAGAGCTTATCCCCGACCCAGAGAGGGCTCTCTGCCCTTTTCCGCCTGAGAACCACGGCCTCAGATTTGGAGGTACTGATTCTCATCCTGGCCGCTTCACACTCAGCTGCAAACCGATCCAGCGAAAGCTGAAGTTCACAACCTGATGTCCCCAATAGGGCCACATCATCTGCAAACAGCAGTCATGTGACCCTGAGATCACCAAACCAGACACCCTCCATCCTCTGACTGCACTTAGAAATTCTATCCATGAAAATTATGAATAGAATCGGTGACAAAGGGCAGCCCTGACGGAGTCCAACTCTCACTGGGAATGAGTCTGACTTACTGCCAGCCATGCAAATCAAACTCCTGCTTTGTTTGTACAGGGCCTGAATGGCTCATAGCAAAGAGCCATGTACCCTGTACTCCCGAAGCACCTCCCACAGAATACCCCGGGGGACACAGTCGAAAGCCTTCTCCAAATAAATACAAAGCACATGTGGACTGGTTGGGCAAACTCCCATGAACCCTCCAGAATCCTGGAGAGGGTGAAGAGTTGGTCCAGTGTTCCACGACCCGGACGGAACCTGCACTGCTCCTCCTGAATCCGAGGTTTGAATATAAGCCGGACTGTCTTTCCAGTATCCCTGCATAGACCTTACCAGTGGAGGCTGAGGAGTGTGATTCCCATGTAGATGAAACACACCCACCCTCCGGTCCCCCTTTTTAAAAAGAGGCACCACCACCCCAGTCTGCCAATCCAGTGGCACTGCCCCTGATGTCCACGCAATGTTGAAAAGATGTGTCAGCCAAGACAGCCCCACAACATCCACAGCTTTGAGGAACTCCGGACAGATCTCATCCATCCCTGGAGCCTTGCCACCAAGGAGCTTTTTAACTACCTTAGTGACTTCAGACTCAGTAATGGACAAGACTATTCCTGTGTCCCCCGACTCTGCCTCCTCACTGGAGAACATGTCAGTGGGATTGAGAAGGTCCTCAAAGTATTCCTTCCACCGTCCAATGACGTCTTCAGTCGAAGTCAACAGCACACCATCTCCACTATATACAGTGCTAGTGGCACACTGCTTTCCCCTTCTGAGTCACCTGATGGTTTGCCAGAATCTTATCAGAGCTGACTTAAAGTCACTTTCCAAGGTCTCACCAAACTCCTCCCACACCCGGGTTTTTGCCTTGGCGACTGAAGCCGCAGATTGCTTGGCCTGTCGATACCTGCCAGCTGCCTCTGGTGTCCCACAGACCACCCATGCCTGGTAGGACTCCTTCTTCAGCTTGACGGCATCTCTCACCTGGGATGTACACCACAGAGTTTGAGGATTACCGCCCCAACAGGCACCAACTACTCTGCGACCACAGCTACAGTCAGCCGCTTCAACAATGGAGGAGTGGAACACGGCCCATTCTGAGTCAATGTCCCCCACCTCCCCCGATATCTGGTCAAAGCTCTGACGGAGGTGTGAGTTAAAGATCCATCTGACAGGTTCTTCTGCCAGACGTTCCCAGCAAACCCTCACTATACGTTTGGGCTTGACTGGTCTGACCGGCATCTTCCCCCACCACCTGATCCAATTCACCACCAGGTGGTGATCAGTTGACAGCTCAGCTCCTCTCTTTGCCTGAGAAAGCCCACACCTGCCAGCCGCCTCTCTCCATGGGCAACTCCAGAATAAAGTCCAGCCCCTCTCCAGGAGATTGGAGCCAGAGCCCAAGCTGTGTGTTGAGGTGAGCCTGACTATATCTAGCCAGTATCTCTCAACCTCGCGCACCAACTCAGGCTCCTTCCCCGCCAGTGAGGTAACATTCCAAGTTCCAAAAGCCAGTTTCAGCAACCGAGGATCAGAACGCCAAGGACCACGCCTTTGGCCACTGCCCGATCCACAACGCACCAAACCCCTATCTATCTATCTATCTATCTATCTAAAAATGTTTATATTATATTTTATACTGCCAGTGTCTGTGTGGGTTTCCTCCTACAGTCCAAAGACATGCAGTCAAGCCAATTGTAAATGATAAATTGTCCCTAGGTGTGAGTGTGTGTGTGTGTGTGTGTTTGTGTGTGTGTGTGTGTGTGTGTGTGTGTGTGTGTGTGTGTGTGTGTGTGTGTGTGTGTGTGTGTGTGTGAGTGTGCATATCTATGTGTCTGCCCTGTGATGGCAAATTGTCCAGGGTGTTTCCTGACTTCCGTCTGATGACCAGTGGGATAGGTCCCAGAACCCCCCACGGCCCAGAAGGACAAGCGGTTTGGAGAATGTGTGTGTGCGTGCGTGCGTGCATGTGTGTGTGCGTGTATGATGATAATACACACTAAAAATTCAAGATTTTGGAGTTATGCTATTTTTTTACTACAGTGACAACATGCTCCAAGCCATACACCGAAGAAAAAATTTTACTGATTAGTAAAGTTATCCAATTTTTTTTTCCAACAAATATGATACATTTGTTCCTGCTACAACAAGACATCATAGCACCAAAAAGGTCATTTTGCAGGAGGAGGAAAATCTTCCGTATTTTTGAAGCATGTAAATGTAGAAATTATTTACACCAAGTAGTTCTGGACAGTTTCTATTGGTCTATTTATGATGAAATTTTGACACAATATAAAGGGCAGATGATGATTTCAAGTTATGTCAAAGGCCTGCTGCCTTTTACCATTTGACCAACAGAAAAGGTCCAAAATTCCTTAAATATTAATGACATTAAAGCACATTAAACATTCCAATTTCTCCTATGAAGTTACCATTTTATTATCACACTGATGATCTAACACTCTACCATAGAGCATGAATATATGAGCTGAGCTTTCTTTATGTTGGAGTTACGGTAAAAGGGAAATAGACAGCATTCTCTGACCACTCACCTCTATTTCTCTCTCTCTCAGTCATAGGGGGCACCAGGTGTGTCTGATATAGGATGCAATTCTAAAGGAAATTGAAAACCATGTACAAGAAACAAAAATGCTTTGTCATAATTTCCTGTCTGCATTTTCATTTTCCCAGATTTGTCTCATCGTTTGATGAAGCACTTCAAAAGTGTTATGCGTTGTAGGAATCAGGTCTTTATCTCTGGAATCTTAAAGGGATTTTCCTTTGATGTGTGTTTGGGTCATCAGGGGTCAAGTCTCTCAAAGAAGAGATCTTTTCTTGAGAGATCATGTTTCCACCACAAGCTCCGCTGTGCAGAACACAATAACTGGGCCCAGTTTCCCAAAAGAGTCTTAGTGTTAAGATCATCTTAACTGGTAGAGAGAGTGGTCACTATGATGCTCTCTCTACCATGTAAGAATCATCTTTGTTTGGGAAACCTGACTTAGATCAACTCATTGTTACTTGAACAGTGGACAATATTTAGTAGCTGAATCTGCAAATGAATGTCTGTAGGAAGAACAGCACTAACGTTTAAATGTAGAAACAGGCCTTGCTGAAAACATGTGAGTTTTTAAAGTCCGTCTCCTTCTTACACACTATCAACTTCTCACTTGGCAGTAAGTAAGTAAGTTCAATAAAAAAATACATTTACACAATTTCCCTTCCATTTTTATACCACTGTCAATTTTGTATAGATAACAGTGTGTCATATAGTCTCTGAAACCACAGAAGCAAAGCTATTGGCATGGTTTGATGCATGTGTGTGATAATTTAGGAATACAGTTTGTGCAGTGCTCTGTTACGTATTAGCTACGTTAGTCTTGCAGCTCCATTGTAAAACTAAAGAAACAAACCTCAGATATCAAACATGTCTTGGCTGACTGACTACAAATGTGGATCAGGGAAAAAACTACAACCCCAATTCCAAAAAGGTGGGATGCCTTGTAAAATGTAAATAAATGTAAAAAAAACAGTATGTAATGATGTGCAAATCTCATAGATCCATCATGTATTAACAGTAGAACATAGAACAAATATCAGATGTTGAAAGTGAGACTTTTTACCATTTCACAAAAAATATTATCCCACTGAGAACTTGATGGCAGCAACGCATCTCAAAAAAGTTGGGGCAGGGCCATGTCTACTATTGTATCACTTATTATCTAATCAAACCCATACCATCGAAGAAGCAGGCTCTTGAACTGTATGCTGATAACAAGCAGGATGGTCCCTCTGCTCTTGAGTCCGCAGGACACGGTGTCCGTGGTTTCCAAAAAGAATTTCAATTTTTGATTCATCTGACCACAGAACAGTTTTCCATTTTGCTTCAGTCCATTTTAAATGAGCTTTGGCTCAGAGAAGACGGTGGCGTTTCTGGGTCGTGTTGACATATGGCTTCTTCTTTACATGATACAGCTTTAACTTGCATTTGCTCTGCATGTTGTTTCTGGAAGTGTTCCTGAGCCCATGCAGTGACAGGGGCTGAAGATTATGAGCATCCAATATTGACCATTAGCCTTGTCCCATGCATACAGGGATTTCTTCAGATTCTCAGAATCTTTCGATGATATTATGTACTGTAGATGGTGGGATATCCAAAGTCCTTGCAATTCTACGCTGAGGAACATTTTTGTGATGTCATGTCAGTTAGTTGTAAAATGCTCCTCAAGCTGTTTTAGTACTATTACCACCCATTAGTATCACTTACTTTTCCTGCCTTTTGTTGCCCTTCTCCCAACTTTTTTGAGATGCGCTGCTGCCATCAATTTCTAAATGAGTTAATGTTTTTCATGAAATGGTAAAATGTCTCACTTTCAACATCTGATACATGTTCTGTGATCTATTGTGAATAAAATATGAGTCTATGAGATTTGCAGATCATTGCATTCTGTTTTTATTTACATGTATTTACATTTTATACAGCATCCCAACTTTTTGGAATTGGGGTTGTAATCCACGGGGGCAATCAGATGTCATTTTAGAAACAGAAAAAAACAAGTCCTGGTTTAAATAATCCAAGGTTTTTGTTTATTAAACAAATGTGGCTCCATCACACACTCACCAAACCAGGCTTTTAGGATCACTTATTAGGAGCTGGCAGAAGGTGAACTCTATCTGCAGTCCCGACTCATAGTGGGGAGCTTTGCCTGAATGCCCTTCAGCAAGGCACTTAGGACCAAATAGCTTTAAAGCTTCTGGAGAACGAAGGCCGCTTTCTCACTGTAAGAGATATCAACTGGTTTGAGCGTGACGGCTCTGGCAAGATGGATTTTAAAAACATACATAACTTTACTTTTATATAAGCCTGTGAAGCCTGAAATGTAGCGAATTGATTCATGAGAGAGAGAGAGATGGAGATAGAGAGTGAGAAACAGAGAGAGAAACAGAGAGAGACAGAGGGAGAGAGACAAAGGGAGAAACTGGAGAGAGAAGGAGAAGATACAAAGAAAGAGGAAAGAGAGAGGAAGATGAGAGAAAGGATGATAAGAGAAAAAGAGACAGAAGAGAATGAGAGATAAAGAAAGAAAGAGGAGATGAGAGAGACACAAAGGGAGAGAGGAAAGAGAGAAGAGAAAGACAGATGGGGAGAGAAAGATGAAAAGAAAGAATAGAAAGACAGGGAGGGGAGAGAAAGATGGAGAGAGAGAAGAGAAAGACAGATGGGGAGAGAAAGATGGAGAGACAGAAGAGAAAGACAGACAGGGAGAGAAAGACAGAGAGGGAGAGGAGAAAGGCAGAGAGGGAAGAGAAAGATGGAGAGAGAGAAGAGAAAGACTGAGAGGGAAGAGAAAGATGGAGAAAGAGAAGAGAAAGACAGACAGGGAGAGAAAAAAGGAGAGGGAGAAGAGAAAGACAGACAGGGAGAGAAAGATAGAGAGGGGAGAAGAGAAAGACAGACAGGGAGAGAAAGACGGAGAGACAGAAGAGAAAGACAGACAGGGAGAGGAGAAAGACAGAGAGGGAAGAGAAAGATGGAGAGAGAGAAGAGAAAGACTGAGAGGGAAGAGAAAGATGGAGAAAGAGATGAGAAAGATAGATGGGGAGAGAAGGGTGGAGAGGGAGAAGAGAAAGACTGAGAGGGAAGAGAAAGATGGAGAAAGAGAAGAGAAAGACAGACAGGGAGAGAAAGATGAAGAGGTAGAAGAGAAAGACAGACAGGGAGAGAAAGATGGAGAGACAGAAGAGAAAGACAGACAGGGAGAGGAGAAAGACAGAGAGGGAAGAGAAAGATGGAGAGAGAGAAGAGAAAGACTGAGAGGGAAGAGAAAGATGGAGAAAGAGAAGAGAAAGACAGATGGGGAGAGAAGGGTGGAGAGGGAGAAGAGAAAGACTGAGAGGGAAGAGAAAGATGGAGAAAGAGAAGAGAAAGACAGACAGGGAGAGAAAGATGAAGAGGTAGAAGAGAAAGACAGACAGGGAGAGAAAGATGGAGAGACAGAAGAGAAAGAGACAGCGAGAGAAAGACGGAGAGGGAGAAGAGAAAGACTGAGAGGGAAGAGAAAGATGGAGAAAGAGAAGAGAAAGACAGACAGGGAGAGAAAGATGAAGAGGTAGAAGAGAAAGACAGACAGGGAGAGAAAGATGGAGAGACAGAAGAGAAAGAGACAGCGAGAGAAAGACGGAGAGGGAGAAGAGAAAGACTGAGAGGGAAGAGAAAGATGGAGAAAGAGAAGAGAAAGACAGACGGGGAGAGAAGGGGGGAGAGGGAGAAGAGAAAGACTGAGAGGGAAGAGAAAGATGGAGAAAGAGAAGAGAAAGATGGGGAGAGAAAGATGGAGAGGGAGAAGAGAAAGACAGACAGGGAGAGAAAGATGGAGAGGGAGAAGAGAAAGACAGACAGGGAGAGAAAGATGAAGAGGTAGAAGAGAAAGACAGAGAGGGAAGAAAAAGATGGAGGGGGAGAAGAGAAAGACAGACGGGGAGAGAAAGATGGAGAGAGAGAATGTAAAGACAGATGGGGAGAGAAAGATGGAGAGGGAGAAGAGAAAGACAGAGTGGGAAGAGAAAGATGGAGAGAAGAGAAACACTGATGGGGAGAGAGAGATGAGGAGGGAGAAGAGAAAGACAGAGAGGGAAGAGAAAGATGGAGAGATAGAATGTAAAGACAGATGGGGAGAGAAAGATGGAGGGGGAGAAGAGAAAGACAGAGAGGGAAAAGAGAGATAGAAAGAGGGAAAGTGAGAGAGAAGATGACTCTTCCATTTCCACACGGTGCTGAGAGAAAGAGAGAGTGTGAGCTGATTAGATGACTCATCTCTCTCGTCTCTGAGCGCCTGCCCTCTCTGACAGCATCAGTCTAGCACCAAATCCATTAACATACAGTATTTGAACTCTGCTCCCATTTCCATCAGTATTATTACACCACACTCACTGTGTTTGTGGTCCAGGTGAGGAATTTCATAATCACATCCAGGCCAAAAAGTATAATATCATTACATTCAGAGCAAAAGTTATGTGATGTGAGAAGAGGTGTATTAAAATGTTAGCGATGAGGTGATAAGGCATGCTAATGTTAGTTTATGCGATCCTGGGTGATTTTTCTCCAATGGAAAACTGCAGAGGGAGGTGTGAGCTTTTTCTAGCTCCCTACAGCTCACCCTCTCCACTCCACTGTGTGTTGGTGACAGCGAGTCTTAGAAATCAATGTAATTACTCACATTCAGGACAAAACTAGTAGATTCACACAAAACCCCTTTTGTTGGAAAAGACTGAACTTGCCATTTTTCTCTAGTTCTGTTACAGAATCACTGATACAGTCTGCAATACATGTGTATGCGTGCACATGAATTTAGCTCTTTGTGGGGACCAGATGTCTCCACATTGTCAGAAAAAACACACTGTGGAGGTACTTTTGAGTCCCTCCAGCTACAATCAATGTAAATGTACCTTCAAAGGCACAACAATGGTCTCAAAGCCCAATAGTGTACATTGAATAAGGTACATGCATTCACTTTCCCAGGAGTAACATGCATATCTGCACCTTTTCAAAGCCTAACGTTTTAAAACAGAAATATAAAACACAAAGCCTGGAGCCAAGACACAAATTATGTTCCTTACAAAAAGGTACTGAATGGTACCACCAAAGTGATGCGAGGGATTCCACCCCAGTGACAGTTTAGTATCTTTTTTCTGAGAGTGAACAACAGTCATTGTGGGCACATCTGTATACTCTTCACACCGAAAATGCCTTTATATTGTCTATAAAAGCTGATATTTTGGTTGCTAATGTTGAAATTAGCATAGCCTGGAATTCCAGGTGTCACGATTGGCCCCTCCCAGTCCTGTACGTGTTTGTTTTGGTTTATTCCATGTGCATTTGTTTTGGTGTTCTAGTCCTGTCCCTTGTTTGGTTACTTCTCCCCTGATTGTCTCCACCTGTTTTTCACCTGTCCCTCGTTATCCCTGTTGTATTTAAGCCCTGTGTTTGTACTTGGTCTTTGCTGGTCTTTGTATTGGTCTATGTTTGATATTTGCTTTGTTTCTCTGTGTTGTTGGTTGTATTCTGGTTTTGTCATGTGTGTCCCACGATTTCTCCGTATTGGCTTTATGACCCTGGACTGTTCTGACCATGACCCTGGATTTGCCCTCAATAAAAGTCGCTTACCTCCGCACATGCGTCCGCTACCTCGCTCCCCGTTACACCAGGCAATACTGCCTGGATTCAAGTAGGCACTTCTGTAGAATATTGACTGGATTCATGTAACCATTTCTGTGGAATATTACCTGGATTCATATAACTGCTTCTGTGGAATATTGTCTGGATTCATGTAGCAACTTATGTGGAATATTAACAAGATTCATGTAGATACTACTGTGGAATATTGCTTGGATTCATGCAGCCACTTATGTGGAATATTGCCTGGATTCACATAGCCACTTCTGTGGAATATTGTGTGGATTCACATAGCTGCTTCTGTGGAATATTGCCTGAATTAATTTAACCACTTCTGTGGAATATTATCTGGATTCATATAGCCACTTATGTGGAATATTGACTGGATTCATGTAGCCCCTTCTGTGGAATATTGCCTTGATTCACATAGTCGCTTCTGTAGAACATTGCATGGATTCACGTAGCCACTATTGACTGGATTCACGTAGCCACTTCTGTGAAATATTGCCTGGATTTATATAACCACTTCTGGGAAACACTGACTGGATTAATGTAGCCACTTCTGCGGAAATCTGTGTGGATTCACATAGCCGGTTCTGTAGAATATTCCCTGGATTCATTTAACCACTTCTGGGAAATACTGACTGGATTCACGTAGCCACTTCTGTGGAATATTGTGTGGATACACATAGGCGCTTCTGCGGAATAATGCCTGGCTTGATATAACCACTTCTGTGGAATATTGACTGGATTCATGTAGTCACTTCTGTGGAATATTGACTGGATTCATATACCCACTTATGTGAAATGTTGACTGGATTCATATAACCACTTATGTGGAATTTTGTTTGGATTCATATAACTACTTATGTGGAATATTGTTTGGATTTATATAACCAATACTGTGGAATACTGCCTGCAGTCCAATTCACATTTCTGTATAAATGTGGTTTTTAGCCATGTGACAATATTTTGTCAATTTTATCAGACAATAGACTAACTTTTTCCATCAGTGTACTCACAGCACACACTGAAAACAATTTTGCTTTGAATTAACATGATTCATACGTGTGAGTGAATGCATAAGACTTATCAACATAATTTTACAACTGTCTTATTCTAGCAAGAATTGTGTGAATGTAACACATTTTATTCATGTACAATGGAGTGACACTAAACATGCATTAAAGCGCCATTTTCAGTGCACATCTATCATATGCTCTCTCTCTCTCTCTCTGTCTATGTCTGTATGCACGTGTGTGAGTATGTGTATGTGTGTGTCTGTGTGGGGGTGTATATGTCTGATTTGGCTATGGGGACAAGTGTTTGGGGATTATTCTGCCTGGGAAAAGTTCTGCTCCATCGTGTCTATACTGGTCACATCAGCCTGAATGAGACAGTACACAAACATAAGTCTGTTTTTATAAAGCAAACAGAGCCCTAAGGACTGTGACACATAGAGAGAGAATGAGAAAGAGAGAGAGAGAAGTAAATAAACAGAAAAGCAGGAGACCAAGAGAGAGCAAGAGAAGAAAGGGGGAGACTGTGAAAGAGAAGAAGGAGAAAGAATGAAAAAGTAAAGAGAAGGAGAAAAAGAATGAGAAAGAAAGAGTATGATAGAGGAGAGAGAGATGATCAAAAAGAGGGAAAAGGGAGTTAAGGATGTGAGAGCGAGAGCTAAGAGAGAGAAAAATAGAAGGAGAGAGACAGCAAGAGAGAAAGAGGGGGAGAGACAGTGTGAGAGAGGATAGAGAGAATGGATGAAAAACTAAAGAGAAGTAGAAAGAGAAGGAGATAATGATAGGGAGGGAAAAAACGGAGCAGGAGAGAGAAAGAAAGAGAAGGGAGTATGACAGAGGAGAAAGAAGATAAAAGAGAGTGAAGGATGAGAGAGAGCATGAGAGAGAGAGAGAGAGGGGGAGAGAGAGAGGGAGGGAGAAAGAGAAAGAGAGAGAGAGAGAGAGAGAGAGAGAAACAGAGAGAAAGGGAAAGAAATACCCAACGTACTGAATGGAAATGTATCACTTCAGAGAACACAGTTCCTCTGCTCCACAGCCCAGTACTCCTCTAGCTGACATTTGCCATTGGACATAGTGACCTTAAGCTCATGTGCTGCTGCTTCAAAATGTCCCATTCTATTTATTAATGCTTCTCTATGGGAACTATATACATTGTGTGCACAGTTGACCTGTGTCAGCAATGAGTGCAGCCTAATTAATTTATTCAGTAATTAGAAGTGGTGTCTGGACACTTATGGATATATAATGCATAATGGCATATTGGAATGTGAATATTGCCCCATTTAAATGCTACTTCTAAGAGAGAGAGAGAGAGAGGGAGAGAGAGAGAGAGAGAGAGAGAGAGAGAGAGAGAGAGAAATATAATGGCATGGTCCATGTACACTCTTAAAAAAGATGGTCCTTCAAGGGTTCTTGTGAAAAGGCAGTAGTTCTATATATAGAGCCATGGACGCTCAACGCACAGTTTGCATGATTAAATGTTTCTTTGCAGGGTGATATTTTTCTATAGATTGGTGAAGAAAGTGTTGTATATGGTTCTATATAGAACGTTTTTGTAAATGGTTCTTTATTGCCTCAAAAGGGTTCTTCTACTGTTAAAAGCTTGACATTGTAACAATAACGGAAGCAATTTTGGTGCTATATAGATGTAGAACCATTTTGGTGCTTTAAGCATGCAAATGGTTCTTTGAGTGTTCATAGTTCTATACAGAACCATTGTCCTTGAAGAATGTGTATGTACGTTGTGTCATAGTCTGTTTGTAGTGAGTGTATGAGGGAAACCAGCAGTGTTCACTGATACTGTGAACACAGTGTATATGCACATAAATTATGGCCGTCTGCTTGTGCACTGACTGACCTGCTGGAGGACTTGCTCCCACTCTGCATCCTGATTGCCTGCTAGGGGTCCTGATGTCATTCTGTAGAGAAGGTCCTCTCTCAGTTGGTACACTGGATCTACTGTGGCCAATTGAAAGGCCTCACGCTCCTGCTCCAAATGCAGCTCTACACACACATGAAGTCTTTAAGCTAAACAGACAATTTTGAAATGATAAATTCATTAAATGATATTGAAATTTTTATTCCATCAGCTCTACACAATTAGAGTATAACATGAGCTTGAGTTTCTTATTTTTATGCACATTTATGCAATGCTTCCTACATGTTAAAGCTGTGCTTTGTACTATCTCCATACTCTCTGCCAAAGATCATCTACCGGCGCAGCATGATATCCTTTAGCTGCCTGCAGTAGTCATTCAATACTTCCTTCTTTGGACTTAACAGATAAGAAACTCTGATCAAAACATAAGACGTAGGCTCCACACTGCCCTCTGGTAAGCAGAGTTCAGACATCTCATGGTTCTTCATTACGACAACATTAAAAGAAAACTTGCATATCACAAATTCAGCAAGATGCTTTTAAAGGCTGCCTACATATGTGGTACATCACACATGTATAAGCACTGAATAGCATATTTATGAAGCACTATTTGAGTATTTATGGCCAGCATGCCAGCATATACTAGTAACCACAAAATGACATAAGATGTTCTATGAAGTAAATGATGCTGCACTGATGTAAGGCACCTTAAACTAAAGTGATGGACAATTGATCAGTTTTAGAAGAATATTGTGGAAGAGAATTCCCAAGTAAAAGAACATAGAAGGAAGGTCTAGTTTAGAAGTTTATATCAGTTCTTTGTAGCTCTATATGAGTGAAAGTTCAAAATCCTCACATCAATACAACATCATTTACTTCAACTTATGGTATCTTGTGGCATAAGTTGTTCATAAAGACTTAAGTATTGCTTTAGAAATATGTCATTCAATGTTCATGCATGTGTTATGATGCCCTATACAAGTTTATGAAACTTTCATGGCTATTTGAATATTCATAAATTCTGAACCACCCTAATCCAAAATTGAGCTGTAGAAGACAAGTGGCAGAAATATTTCCTTGGAGCAATGCCATAGAATAACCACTTTTGGTTTTATGAAGAACCTTTAAAAGCATGGTTCTTGGTAGAACAATGTTTGTAAATGAGATGGTGTTACATACTTTTTCAACCCCTTAAATTGCAGAACCTGTATGTGGGCCTACACTCCAGTTCCTTGCTCTCATAACTACTTCATTTACATATTAGATTTGTAGTAATTACTGAATAATTCATAGCAGTTATTGAGTAATATGTCTTAATAATAAAACAATACTCCAGCTGAAGCAACTGTCTACTGGCTTCTATTATGAATGTGCAAGCTAACAGGCTTTCTGTTCTTTTATCAAGAACAGGGAAATGCATTGAAATAATTGTGTGAAATTACTGATCAAACAATCAGGAGCAGCAGACAGTGTTTACATTAAAACACTGGTGAGCTTAATCTGGTTTTATGCATTTATGATCCCTTATTTTAAAAATAAAATAAAAGACTAACACGATCCAAAGTTTATCTCCATGCATATCGTGCACAAAAAATTGTGTGCCCTGCCCGGGAGGGTCACCGGGACCTACCCCTGGAGCCAGGCCTGGGGGTAGTGTTCCACGGCGAGCGCCTGGTGGCCGGGCAGTCCACGTAATCCGGCCAGGCTCAGCCCGAAGAGGCAACGTGGGGAGGCCATGTGGGCCCACCACCCGCAAGGTCCAGCATGGGGGAGCGGTGCAGTGCCATATTGGCAGTGGGAGATTGCGGGGAGGCCCTAGGTGGCCTAGGTCCCTGCAGCAGAAACTAGCTCTTGGTACATGGAATGTAACCTCACTGGGGGGAAAGGAGCCGGAACTTGTGCAGGAGGTTGAGAGGTACCAACTAGATATAGTTGGGCTCACCTCCACCCACAGTGTTGGCTCTGGAACCAAACTCCTGGATAGGGGTTGCACTACTCAGGGGTTGCACAGGGTGAGAGGCGCCGGGCGGGTGTGGGGATACTCACAAGTCCCCGGCTGGTGACCAGGCAGTTGGAGTTTGTCCCGGTGGACGAGAGGGTTGCCTCAATGCGAATTAAAATCGCAAAGAGGAAAACTTTGACTGTTGTCTGTGCGTATGCACTAAACAACAGGTCAGAGTATTCGGCCTTCTTGGAGCGAGTGGGCGGGGTTCTGGGAAGGGAGACTTCAATGTTCACGTTGGCAATGACTGGGAGACCTGGAGAGGCGTGATTGGGAAGAACGGCCTGCCTGATCTAAAGCCGAATGGTGAATTGTTATTGGACTTCTGTGCCAGGCATGGATTGTCCATAACGAACACCAAGTTCGAACACAAGGATGTTCATAAGTGTTCATAAGTTCATAAGTGGCACCAGAGCTCCTTGGGTCAAAGGTCAATGATCGACTTTGTTGTCGTTTCATCTGACTTGGGACCATATGTTCTGGACACTAGGGTGAAGAGAGGTGCTGAGCTGTCAACTGATCACCATCTGGTGGTGAGTTGGATCAGATGGCAGGGAAGACTGATGGTCAGATCTGGTAGGCCCAAGTGAATAGTGAGGGTGTGCTGGGAACGACTTTCAGAGGCCCCTGTTCGGAATGATTTCAACTCCCACCTCCGGGAGAGCTTTTCTCACGTCCCGGAGGAGGTAGGGGACATGGAGTCTGAATGGACCCTGTTCAAAACCTCCATTGTGGAAGCTGCCAGGTGTAGCTGTGGCCAAAAGCTTGTGGGTGCCTGTCGGGGCGGTAACCCAAGAACCTCCTGGTGGACACCGGTGGTGAGGGAGGCCGTCAAGCTGAAGAAAAAGGCCTTTAGGGACTGGTTGGCCCGAAGGACTCCCGATTCAGCAGATAGGTACCGACAGGCAAAAAAGGTTGTAGCTGCAACGGTGGCAGAAGCAAAATCCAGGGCATGGGAGGAGTTTGGTGAGGCCTTGGAAAAAGACTTTCGTTCGGCCTCAAAGAGGTTCTGGACAACTGTCTGGCAACTCAGGAGGGGTCGGGGTGGGTGCGCCCAAGCTGTATTCGGCAAGGGTGGAGAAACTCTGACTTCGAATGAGGCTAATTTCATCGGTGGAAGAAGCACTTTGAGGAACTTCTTAATCCGAGAGACGTGCCTCCCTCACGGGAGTCAGGGCCAGGCGCTTCTGGGGTGTCAAGTTCCATTTCCCTGGTGGAGGTCACTGAGGTAGTTGGTAAGCTCCTCAGTGGCAAGGCACAAGGGGTGGATGAGATTTGTCCAGAAATGCTTAAGGCTCTGGATATTGTGGGGCTGTCATGGCTAACACGCCTCTGCAATATTACATGGACCTCAGGAACAGTACCCTTGGACTGGCAGACTGGGGTGATGGTCCCTATTTTTAAAAAGGGAAAGTCTATGGAAAGGTGCTGGAAAGGAGACTCTGACCGATAGTTTGAGGAGGAACAATGTGGATTCCGTCCCAGCCATGGAACAATGCATCAGCTTTTCACCCTCTCACAGATTGTTGAGGGGGCATGGGAGTTTGCCAACCCAGTCTATATGTGTTTTGTGGGCTTGGAGAAGGCTTATGACCGTGTTCCTCAAGATATCTTGTGGGAGGTCCTCCGGGAGTATAGGGTGCCAGGGCTACTACTCCGGGCTATCCAATCTCTGTACTCCCGGAGTGAGAGCTGTGTCCGTATACTCGGCATTAAGTCAGACTCTTTCAGTGTCAGCGTTGGACTCCGCCAGGGTTTTGCTCTGTCTCCACTCTTGTTCGTGATATTCATGGATAGGTGAATAGGTGAGTCTTAGGGCGTAGCCTGGGTCAGGAGGGCATTATGTGTGGAGGCCGGAGGGTGGCGTCTCTGCTATTTGCAGATGATGTTGTTCTTTTGGCGGAATCACATGGATGCCTCCAGCGCTTGCTGGAGCGGTTTGCAGCTGAGTGTGAAGCGGTTGGTATGCGGATCAGCACCTCTGAGTCTGAGTCCATGGTCTGGGTCCGGAAAAGGATGGCATGCCCACTCCAGGTAAGGGGAAAGGACCTGACCCAGGTGGAGGAGTTTAAGTATCTTGGGGTCTTGTGTACGAGTGACGGGAAGAGGGCTCGTGAGATCGGCCGTAGGCCGGGACAGGCGGCAGCAGTAATGCACCGTAGTAGTGGTGAAGAGGGAGTTGAGCCAAAAGGCGAAGCTCTCTGTTTACCAGTCGATCTACATCCCAACCCTCACCTATGGTCATGAGCTGTGGGTAATAACCGAAAGAACGAGATCGCGAATACAAGCGGCAGAAATTAGCTTTCTTCGTCGGGTGGCAGGCTACACGCTATGCGATAGAGTGAGGAGCTCGGTCATCCGGAAGGAGCTCAGAGTAGAGCCGCTACTCCTCCGCATTGAGAGGAGCCAGCTGAGGTGGTTCGGGCATCTGATCCAGATGCCCCCTGGACGCCTCCCGGTGGGGGTTTCCAGGCACGGCCTACCGGGACAAGACCCCGGGGTCGCCCTAGGACCCGCTGGAGGGATTATGTCTCCAAGTTGGCCTGGGAGCGGCTTGGGGTCCCCAGGAATGAGCTGGAGGAAGTTGCGGGGGACAGGGTCATCTGGGATTCTCTGCTCTCCCAACTGCTACCGCGACCCTATCTGGACTAGTGGTCAACGATGATGGATGGATGGATGGATGGATGGATGGATGGATATTTTAAAAATGTGCACTAAGAATTGGTTTTCTTGATATGGTTTAAGCCTAGTCATGGACTAAATTACATTGATTCATCATAATATCATAAATTCAACCAACATCATTATTATAATCACTATTACATCTCTATTACCATACTCTAGTAGCTCACTCGGAACATTTCCGTTCTCCTGGACCTCCAACCTGCTTCTGTTCAGAAAACTCCTAATATCTGCCTCTGCTCTCTCTCTGTAATGGGACAAACATGCATCACATCAGGAACTGCCCACACAGCAGCACAGATGGCCAGGCCTGGCTCTCAGCTTAGTCACCAATACAGCATGTGGTTAATATACGTATTGTGGTTGCAGTGATTGTGATCATGCAGTGTTCTTGATGCTTGAAAGCCTCTGTAAGTGCAGTAGAAAAATCCAGCCTGCCAGATGCTGGGATTCCAGACTGGGCCTTTAAAGGAGCTGCAACAAAAGGGCTACATTTGAGGAAACACACTGATATTGAGAGATTTCACCATTGAAAACAAAGGGAACGGCAACAGTAGTTTTCCCAATCCTTGTTCTGGCATAAGAATTAAATAATTCAATATTAATTTCTTATGTCTACCTCAATTAAGCAAATAGAGATACAGTGCAAGAGTTATATTTATGTTATAGATGAGTGTAATAAAACTTTGCAGGCTCTGGCCATTTAAGGGTTTAATTATGATAAAATCCCTGCAAGGATTCTGTTAACATAAATAAACTTTACTAATAACAAACCTTGGTATGAAGAGCAGGTTTTGCCTAAATAATGATTTGACATTTTTCTTTTCCAATGTAGAAGAATAGAATAGAGTAGAATTTACAACCATTTGTCAATGTGCTTGCACGCTGTGAAATTAGACCTCTGCATTTAACCCATCCGTGCAGTGAAACACCAACATACATGCACGCTAGTGAACACACACACTAGGGGGCAGTGAGCACACTTGCCCGGAGCAGTGGGCAGCCCTATCCACGGCACCCGGGGAGTAATTAGGGGTTAGGTGCCTTGCTCAAGGGCACTTCAGTCATGGACTGTCAGCCAAGGAGATCGAACTGGCAACCTTCTGGTCACAGGGCTGGTTCCTTAACCTCCAGCCCACGACTGGCCCCCTTTAGTCACGACTGAATGTGCTGTCAAAAGCACATGAGACTCCTTTGGCCCAAACGTAGTTTAAACACATGAAAGGTTTAAGTGCTGATGGGTGCTGACATCATAACAAGAGCATAACATGAGAAGGTTTGGCATTATTCACAAAATAGTCCTGTCTTTATTATTGTCACAAATATGTATTTCCTCTGACTAAACCTGCCTAGTCTTTAATATGTTAACTAGTTGCAAACTGACAAAGGAGACATGCTCATTTGTGCTGAAAACCTTTTAAAAAGTTAAGTGTACCCAAACTTTTAGCTGCTAGTGTACATAATTGTGTATGAGAGAAAGTGCACATGAGAGAGGGGGAGAGAGAGAGAGAGAGAGAGAGAGAGAGAGAGAGAGAGAGAGAGAGAGAGAGAGAGAGAGAGAGAGAGAGAGAGAGAGAGAGAAAGCCCCCTGCAGGTCTGTAGCGGCATGTGATTTGAGAAGGGCAGTGATAGCTTTGGGGTAATGAGCATGTGTGAGTCAGGCAAGGTTAATGGGGTGCATACATGTGGGATTCAGTAACAAGCAAACGGCGTGGACACACAGACACACACACACACACACACACACACACACACACACACATATCCTCCCACGAACCCTGACGTCCAATTCATTAACACCATCCTGCAGTATGCAGCAGCAGAAAGCTCTAGTCTTCCTGCTCTGCACATTTGACTATTTTACCTACTGTAACACCCCCTTTAACGCTTTGAACACTGCCTTTTTGTGGGCCAAGGGGTGTGGGAAAAAACTTTTGGGCCTTTCTTTACTTTCCTGTAAACTTTATGCATCTGCCTCTTGTCTCGTCTCATTTCCCTTTGCAGAACCTGTCACCATATGACTGCAAATTAATATACTGTAAACAACTGAGCAAAGTTTTAAAATGCCTCTGCATCTTTGCTGTTCAAAGCTGTGGTTGTGCTGTGGTTGACTACTATAGGACAGAAACATTCTTTTTAAGCCCACTAAAATCCCCTCAAAAACACTCATTTATCCAGCTATAAAATAATGAGAATAATGGAATAATGGAAAGATTCTGTTTTTAATGTGTGCTTTATCCAGGCTGGAAGATGAAAGTCTATTTTGGCTTCGGTTTGAAGTGAAACATTTATATTTCCGTAGTCGTGAGAACGTTTCAACACAAAAAACGGGACTGTTGGACAGTTATTTACAGGGGTAAATTTCAAAACACTGTAAAATTACAATGAATGTAGGTACATCATTTCTATTTGGCAACTGCGGTTACTACAGCATAATGCTTCCTTTCTATTACAGGCACTAGTACATCTTCAGAACCCACCTTCACTTCCAAAACACTGGGTGAATTTGCTTTCCATGTTGCTGCTGTTGTTCCTTTTTGGTTTTCCTTGCATTTAAAAGCATGATTTGTGTTTTTAGCATCTTTATTTGAATTAAAAATGAAAGTCTAGCTCTTCTTACAGACTGCGACTGGACTAAAGCACTGACAGGGGTGGTAGGGGGTGGGCAATGGATGGGCGACAGAATGAACAACGCATTGCTACTGGCCCTGTACCTAAAAATAATATTTAATAATTATTTAATGAATGAAGCATTACAATTCTGAATCTTTAAGAAAGTGTAAAAGTCACTTGCAAATTAACAACTGATATTTTAAAATGAAAAACTGAATAAAATCTCCAGCGCTTGAAGGGTTAAGTAAAAAAAAAGAGTAAAAATAAAACAATACTTGGAAATCTTCCAAAGAAGCAAGGTGTTCCCAGACTTTTGACAGGCGATGTACTGAGACCTGTCCATACATTAATTTAACACAAAGTACCTGGCCAACATGACAACCACACCAAAAACATAAAGAATAAAGCATAAATATCCCCAGGGCTGTCATGTAAACTCCATGAACCTCTATAAAAGGGTTGCGCCTGACAGCTTAATGTACCATGGTGAAGAACCTTAAAATGGCTTCACCTGGAGCTTTCTCTTTCAAGAGTGTGTGCCCTTATCTCTTATCTTCTTCCTCTTCCCTGAATCTACTTTCCTCTCCTATCATCTTTCACTGTTTTTATCTCTCCTCCCCTCCACCTCCTCCTCTTATCCACCTTCGCTTTGCTATGTACATTTTTTCTCTCTTTCCCTTTCTCTCCGCCTCATCCCAGCTTTTCCTTTCCTCCGGCCAAAAAAATGCAATCAGTTGCCTTGCCTCATCTATCTCGCCCCGTTTTGCCTGAGTGGCCAGAGCGCAGCTCCCGATCTGCAGCAGAATAAAGTATCTGACTGCCTCATGATGATGAGCCTGGGGCCTTTTACAGGAAACTTTAGAGTGTCACCTTCCTGTGAATTACTCCTCCTGCAATTCGCAGCTACCTGTGAACTACAACTCCCAGTATCCACCACTGTGAACATCCACAGGCTGTCCATCGGCCCGAAGGGTAAAATAACCCATTCTTTATTTATTTTGCTCCTAGCAAACTTCTTTAGCTTTACACTGGAACTGTGAAGCTAATGTAGCGAACAAGTCGTGTGGTTTCTGACCCTGATGGATAAAGTTCATGCTTTCAGATGGAGGCCAATACTGCTTCCATGACTCTTTAGCCACATTAGCTTTGTATCTCTGGTCTAAAACTAAAGAAGGAAACTTAAGACTTCAAACATGTCTTGAAGCTGATTGGCTACATTTTTTTGCAAAACTGATACATTCTTGTGTTCTTTAAAGCTGCAATATGTAAGTTTTTTGTTAAAATTGAAAATAGTAGCATTAAGCTGGGCCTAAACTACACAGTCAGCCACTAATGGTGCAGATTTTCTGGTAGTGTCAGCAGAGAAACGAGTGAATCTTTATCCCTCTGCTCGAGCTCTGAAGTCCCGCCGATATTATCAAATATGTTTGATATTTACAACCCAAAATGTTCACAAGTCCTGTAGTGTGAGAGGTCATAGATGTTTGAATGATTCAAACAACAGCCAATAGGAGAGCTAGAAGGGCGGAGAAACAGGCCAAGAGACGTGCATGCACGCAGCTTGAACAGCAGAGCGTAGAGACAGAGGAGCTGTGTATAAAAGATAGACAGATAAGAGCCGATATCATGTTCATAATGTTTGGATCCAGAAGTCTCGTCACTCTCTTTACAATTTCAGCTCAGCTGCCAGTTTGTAGTGAAATATTTCTCCAGCTTTCACTGAAACAGCGCTTCTCAACCCCAGATTAATCCCCAGTTTGCACTTTCACAGCACATAAAAGCACAAACATGTCTGATTCAGTAAGTTTATCTTTGTTTGTGTCATGTGATCAGAGCAGATCTGGGAGTTTGATTTCTTATTCATAGCCAAAATTCATTATATATGTTTTACTCTGTCTTTGCCTTGTCGTCTAGTGTGTGTGGCAAGCGTGCAAAAAAACCAAGAAACTCTGTGAGCCAGGAGGAAAAACATGCTAAAATATGGTGTGTGTGCTCGGCTCCAAGTCACCCTGAATTATTCATTTAAGAGCCAGAGGAATGGGCTCAGATTTTGTGGTAGTTTTTCAGACCACATCATACATCTTTACGTATAAACGTCACATGCACACACTCAAAAAGAAGATCCAGCTTGATGATTAGGTCTCAAATGCAAAATCAAGAAATGTTGACAATGGTAGATAATTCACTTACATCATCAGAAGACACGTCCTTTAGCAAGTTTGATTGAGTTGGAAGCACAACCATGTTACAAAATGTTCTTCTACATGTTGTGTGCAATCACACATTTCCACAAGTGAAGCCCCCAAATCTCCGAAACTTACATAGTGCAGCGTAAAACAATGCATTTTGCATTATATATGTAGTAGATTACATGAAGCAATCTGTTATATGTCTTGTTTCATGAATTCTTGCAAATTCTCTGTGTCCTTTATGTCAGTGTGGCATCCACTGTTTGCATATCTTGTAAGTCACACTGCATAAGAGTATCTGCTAAATGGATAGATGTAAATGTATGCATTGGTGAAGATGAGTGTGTAAGGTCAGGTGGCCTGTGATTAGCAGGTGTCATACCTGGCTATGTCAAGTCTATAGGCCTCTGAAGTCCACACCTGTCTGTGCTGTCGCAGCAAGCTGCTCTCTTTCCTCTCCTGAGCTGCACGCAGAGTCTTCTTCACCTGAAACAAAGCACACAGTAATTAACTATCCATTCATAGTCCACTCCACCTACCTTATAGGTCCACTACATACTATAATGTCACGCAAATGTATTAATCACGCTCCATTCATCAGTGGTAACTTTTTGACAACAAGGCCATGTGTTATTTGGATGGTTGTCCATTCTCAGCACAGTAATGACACTGACATGGGCGTGGTAGTGTGTATACTAAGTTGAGAGTGGTCCACCACCCAAATAATCCAGCCAAGAACAGTGCTGTTGTCAGAAACTGACCACTGACGAAGGTCTAGGGGATGACTAACACAAAATGTGCAACAACAGTCTCTAATTGTGCACCAGCAAGATGGGATTTACTAATAAGGTGGCCAGTGAGTGTCCATGGATGGCATTGATTTCCAGGTGATTATCTTGTCTCAGAGCCAGAGCCAGATACACTGCACTTTCAACTGGGCTGTCAGTTTGCTCTGCATATTGAGCTTTCTAATATCATTAGCCTATGTGACATGCAGTTACATGAGAGTTGGTGGTTGAGCGATTGTTTCATTTTGCTAAATTCAATCAAATGATTTGTTGTTAGCATTATTACTTTCTGGAGGAAGATTTTCTGCAGAAGCAAAGTGTGTGTGTGTGTGGGGGGGGGGGGGGGGGGGTTAAGCAGAGAGGTACCTATCCACCAAAGCTCAAGAATCAAAATAGCTAAACCATTATGTAGCCCCTCCTCAGACCCAAACCTTCTACAGTCTCTTTTTCCTATGAGATTCTGAGGACACCCTGACTGAATGCCCCACTACTGACACAGGTCCAAAGCTGGATGTCATCATCATATAATATATATATAGGCTGAGGTTGATATGCTAATGTGTTTGTAAAGATGTCAGGTAAAAATGGCAGATGGCCTCTGGTTTGGGAAACTGCTGAGGTGAAATTGCTTTGAGAAAAGTGTTGACTGGCACATCCCGACTCCATCCATTCAATTCCACAGAAAGTGGCAACTCCAGGCATCATTGTAGTACTGAAAATGACTTTATCCAAACCAGTTCATGAAGAACAGCCCTGCTATATCCACATCTGCAGTCCACATACTCACAGAGCTGTCTAGCCTGAGCACTCACAGCCTGTTAAGATGACCTTTAAAATAAGCCTCAAGGTCTGGATTCCAGCACAAGGTGAAGGACTTATTAACGTATGAGCCCAAAGTGTGGAACTGCAGGCCAAAGAATAGATCTGAGAAAGACTCAAGAACATTCAGCTTCACAGCTATATATCACTGTGTACCTTCCTCCATGAGTCTGTGAGCTTCAATGCTACTCCTGTAGGTCCAGAGCAAGTGTTTATTCCTCTATTCTGACACAATCTATTCTTTTTATTTAAAAAAGCCACAGTTTGGAGAAAAATACAACACAATTTTGTCCTTCCCCCAAATGGAGTCAATTAGCCAAGACAGGTTTGGTGTCTCTGCCAGTTAGCAGTGTACAAACTGCATACCGAAATCATCATGCACTCACCTCAGTTTGTGTTGATTTTTGTAAACTTTTTACTAGTCAAAATGTCTATTCTGTTGGCAGATAATTCTGTGTATTTCATTAGAGGATTGGATCTGTGTTTTGTCTTATAACAAGCAAAATATTCTGTCTATGCAAAAAGACATGTTGAAAAATTTTGTAATATTCTTAAAGCAACCACATAATAAGAAATATATATTCACTAGACTTAAGATGTTTTAATTTTATCTTTTTTAGCAGTGTATATACCTTTAATCTGCCCCCCCCCCCATCAGCACATGTGCAAACATAACTAGACAGAGACAAGTAAGCCAGTAAACAATTATTTAAATGCTGAAAATTTAACAAAAGACCCCATTACATGCAGTTCAAAGGCATATATAACTGTAAAAATGTCTCTTCAGATCTACTTAAAAAATTGCTTCATGTGGTAACAAGTAAATTAACTAGTTTTATCCAACCAAAATAAATACTTTGAATGAACAATTCTTCTTTTTCTAGCAAAGGGATTCCAGGTTAAAAAGAAAACCTCAGCAAGAATCTTATTTCATGTGCTGTGCTAATTTGGCAATTATTTTTATATATAAATATATTTTCACATTTAAATTTCTGAATTTTAAGTGCATGTATGTCATATGTATGCCATATGTATGTCATATTGTCATTATACAGTGTATAATGATTTAGACATTCAATTTGCACAATGCAAACTGGTGTACATAAGCTTCTATTACATGTTAACTACATTAGCTTTCTAACTACAGTGAAAACCAAAGAAGCAAGCTTCAAACACCAAACATGTCTTGGTTGTTCAACTACATTTGAACACAGGAGTATCACTCAAACTAAACATTTCTCTGAATCGTCACTTTAATGAAGATTGTATTAACTAATGAGTCAAATCAATGATATACTATGCAGTGCTGTTGCCCTCCAGGCCAGGATATGAGGAATACTGCTTTAATCAGAAACAACCAGTCTCACCCTACACACCCACACACCCACACACCCACACACACACACACACACACACACACACACACACACACACACACACACACAGGGAAC
Organism: Pygocentrus nattereri; assembly: GCF_015220715.1. NCBI lineage: Eukaryota > Metazoa > Chordata > Actinopteri > Characiformes > Serrasalmidae > Pygocentrus > Pygocentrus nattereri. Next base: position 13,758,781 of record NC_051216.1, on the reverse strand, counting down.
TCTGTGCGATGACATCACTGCAGCTTGCAGATGTTCTCCGATCTGATAAAGGGTTCGGCCGTACACAAAAGTTCATGACATCATGTCCACAACGCCTCAGCACTGCCACTGCCAGCACGGTGGTGGGTGACACAGTCACAAAATGTGAGATACGATTTTATCAAAGTAGGAGGCAATGAAAGAAATAAAACACTGTTACTGTAATGCTTTACACAGACAAGTACAAGGAGATTAGAGAGGAACAGGGCTCAGCTCTTTCAGAGAGAATTTCAGAGTTTGGTTTCTGGGTTTTTTCTTTTCTTCCTCTCAGATTTCTCCCCAAAGAACTGTGCGTGAGAGCCTGTCAGGGTTTTAGTGTGTGACTGACAATGAAGCACATCAGTGTGTGTGTGTGTGTGTGTGTGTGTGTGTGTGTGTCTGTGTCTGTGTGTGTGTGTGTGTGTGTCTGTGTGTGTGTGTGTGTGTCTGTGTGTGTGTGTGTGTGCCTGTGTGTGCAGCGCTGGTTCAACACTGTGGACTTCATCTTTGTTATTAGCTTTAGAACAGCAGGAATTAATGTTTCAACAAAACATTGAATTTATCTAAAATGAAGATATATGAAAAGGCAATCCTCCCCTATGTTTTTGAGTAATTTTGAGACATTTTATTGGCTCCTTCTTCATGAAATTTACACATAATGTAACAGACAACAGACACTTTCAAATTATTAACAAAACTGGAGATGAAGTATTACCTTTTCACATATGTCTTTCACTTAGATACATAGATGTATATCTTTTTTTCATTTTGATGAATTCAGTGTTTTGACTGGTTCCTATCACTATCATTATGAACAATTCCGACACAGTCAGTCTCTCTAAATTAGGGTATTTCACACCAAACCGCTCTGAATGACCTTATTCACATATTGACTATTTAGTTATGCATATTTATATTTTGAAAAATTGCACGAATTCTCCTCTAAATGCTTTTGAATGTAATTAAGTATCGAAGGTTAAAGCACAATAAATTATTACACCTCTTATGTTATTTTGATAAATATATAGAAATTTTTCATTGAAATAATGTGATTAAAAAACGATTGTACAGTTTAAAAACATTGCTGTACTATTGTATTTAAACTGAGGTGGAAAGGGCTCTGCATGGTAAGTTCCATTACTTGGTAATGATGCTTCATTATAAATGGAAAAAAAATGTCACTCTAGTTTACGTCCCCTTATGTCAGTGAAATGAAATTTACTTCATAAAACATCTTATGTCATCTCCCAGTAGCTGGCATAAACTGTTCACAAACACAAAGTGTTTTAAAAGTAAGTAATTCAATATTCACGGATGTATTATGCGGTCCCTGTGTAGGCGATGTGTCAAATAAAGTGTGACCCTAAAAAATATCACTTAGACATACACAAGACACACACAAACATGTGCAATGTCTCTCCATTCAAGTAAATAAGTCAAACACAGAGTCTCTAATCCGAAATCTCTAATTAACCTGTGGTTGTAATTTACACGCAGAACAGGATAGAACACAGAGGCGTGTGCGTGTTGTTGTTTCTGCCGTGTGCGGAGGCTGCTTGCCACACATCCTCGTGTGCTAACGGAGGGAGTTTGCTGAGGTCACTGAGTCAGATAATTGTACATATCTCCGTTCAGCAGGCTCCCAATTACAGCACGTGGGAGCAGCCTGTGGGAGAACGAGAATGGGGACAATGAGGCAGGCCTGCGCTGATGGCTAACAAGTCCACCACGCTTCATTTACATTAGCTATGTATACTGACCCCCTTTATTTAAACACACTTTAGCACACTGATGGCACTGGATTTCATGTGCATTTAGAGCCTGTAGTCCTCAGGCTCCAACTGTATACGCAAGAATAGAAATTACTTACACACAATATACAAGACATAAACATCATTTTGTATTTTTGTCCCCATTATGTTCACCATTGGAAGGCTTGCGGTTGGATTTTTTCCCCCCATCAGCAGCACCAGATTCTCTAATGTATTCAAAACTTTCCACATCTTCACTCAATTAGTGGTCAAGCACCATCATGGAGAGCCCTCGCCTCAATTTCCAGGCAACAGTACAATTCAGAAATGACACCATTACTCAATATTAGCACCCATAGTATCTCCAAAACAGTAACAAATGTAGCCTGAAATGTCTCAGAATTGCTTATATTTGAACATAATGTGAAGTGAAGTGGGTTAAGTCATAGCAGTGGCATCCACATGTAACTTAATGTAAGGCATAATATAGGGAACAATGAGTAGCTAAGTATTATAGTAGAATTACAATTCCAGAACTAAAAAAGTTGGTTCTTCAAGGGTTCTTTAGTAAAGAAAATGGATATATATGGAACCGAACACTCAAAGAACCCTTGCATAATTAAAGGGTTCTTTGAGTCTTCATGGATTTATATAGAACCATTTTCTTTACTAAAGAACTCTTCAGAAGCCATCATTTTAAGTATGTAGTTTAATTTTAACATAATTTGTACTGCAAATGACACGTCTGTTGTCCAAAATAGTCAATAAGTCATCTGCTTGCCTTCATTTAGTATAACTAGTCCACAGTTGTGTTGTTTAGTGTCTATGCACTGCCATCACCTGAGAATAAGCCAGAATTCTCATGGAATCAACAGGGAGGTCTCTTTTCACACTACTGAGAGACATACAGCACCGTCCAGCCATGCGTTTACAGAGTCACATGACTAAGTTACAATCTCAGCGCTGTTTTCCCAAATGTCTTGGGCTTCTTGCTTTTCCACAAACAGTCATCATGGGATTCACAGTGAACAGACACTTCCCTTGTCTGTCTGTTATGACTTTTATATCTTTGATGTACTTAAATGAAGTTTGACTTTGACATTGACTTTGATAGTGACAAAACACTGAGAGAGACGAATACTGATTAGCTGCGCAGTAACCATGTGCAAAGGAAGAAGGCAGTGAATTCCATCAAATCACATCTGTGTGGTCATTTCATTTGAAGGAAAAAGCCCAAATTATACAGGCTTTGTTTCTTCACACCATTCAATAGATGCCACAACACCACTTTTTCTGATTTCTGACTGAGCTCCATCCATCCATAGTTCTGGGTCACACATACCTCTCCATGCAACATCTTTGGGATGGGTTGGAGTGGTGTTTGTGATCTAGAATTAGTCATCCAACATCAGTACCTGACCATACTAATACTTTTGTGGCTGAATGCAATCAAAATCCTCACAGCAATGTTCCAACCTCTAATGTAAAATCTTTCAAGAAGAGTAGAGGCTGTTACTGCAGGAAAGGGGGATAAACTCCCTATTAATACCCTTGATTTCAGAAGAAACATGGTCCGAGCAGATGTTTACAAACATCTGGAAATTCAGTGTGTAGTAATAAAATGAATAAGTGTTAATATAAATAATAATGTCACGAATGGCCTGTCCCAGTCCTGTCCATGTGCTTGTGTTTACCTCCCAGTCTTGTTTTTGTTTTGTTTCTTCCCTGTCCTGCCACCTTGTTTTCAGACCCTGCCCCTGATTGAAACCACCTGTGTGTAATGTGAAGCGATGATCCGGACGCATGTGCTGAGTGAAGCAGATTTATTTTGGGCAAATCCAGGGTCGTAGTCAGAACAGCCCAGGTTCATACAGCCAACACGAGAGATCGCGGGACAGACACGACAATAATGAACACAGAACCTCAAATAAGACAAAGACTTCACACAATACAAACAGCACATACATCAAACAAATCAAACATATATCCAAACATCTCAAACAAACAAACAAAACATCCAGCAAACATATCAAACAAAAGACCAACAAGAAACTTAGGAAAACACAGGGCTTAAATACAAACAGGGATAACGAGGGATAACAGGACACAGGTGGAAAACAGTTGGGAACAATCAGGGGCAAAGTCAGAAAACAAGGGGGCCGGACAAGGAAGGAACACAAACAAAGAAGCACATGGACATGTAAACAGACGCACATGGAATGCTGAAACAACAGGAGCACATGGACAGGACTGGGAGGTGCCAATTGTGACACTGTGTTTTCTAACGGTGTCTTGTTAACCCTCGTTATCCCTGTTGCACTTAAGCCCTGTGTTTTCCCCTGTGAGTTTGCTGGTCTTTGTATTGTATTCTCGTGCTGTTTGGTCTATGTTTGTTATTTGTTTCTACCGGCCTCCGTTGTTTGTTTATCCTGTGTTTCTTTTGTCATGTCTGTTCCCCATTCAATCTGTGTTGGCTCTGTGACCCTGGACTGTTTTGACCCTGACTCTGGATTTGCCGTTAGTAAATCTTGCTTATCTCAGGACATGCGTCCGCCTCATCATCACTCCCCAACGTTACAGATAAATTGTGACGTAGAATCACGCTGCTGTTTTTCCAAGTAGGGCCATTCACAAGATACCACTGTCAACCCATTAAATGGACAGAACATACCAGCAGGGCCAGACGTCCTTACCTTACTGTTATAAGATTTATTTGCAATGCCTTCTGTGCTTTTGTTGAATAGTAAGCGGTAGGAAGGGAATATGAGAGGTTACTTTGCCACCTGTTCTGATTTTGTCCCAATCCCATTTCCTATTTTTACCCCTAAACCTTCTTTTTGAATGTCATTTTGCCCTTTGGAACTGAGTTACATGGGTAGAGGTTGAAATCTTCCCCTATGAAATGGAACAAGCCTAAAATAAAGAACATTACTTCATTATAGTAATGAAGTCATTACTTACAGTCTCTTGTTCGAACTTTCCCATTCCACCTTAATCAGAGCAGCAGTTACATTCTGGAGCTTCAGGCATTTATAAGATTTATAAATGGTTATCGTAATTTCTTTAACAGAGAAAATATTCACATTTGTTTGTTTGGAGCCTCTAAAAAACAGGGGTAAGGGCTATGTGGCAGGGGCAAGGGGTGAAATGGGATTGGGCCTTAGCCTTAATTTTAGTCTTGAGGCTAAAATAAACTAAATTTTAGTCAAAGTTTAGGGCAAAAGTCTGAGACCACACTGAAAAAAAGTTTTTTTGTTGTTTTTTTTATCATTCAAAGCTGGAAGTAAAGTGTTAGTGATTTTGAAATAAACAATAAAACATAGAAAGGTTACAAGTAAAATGAAGAAGAAACATTCAAGATTGTGAACTATTTTTAGGTCACTATTTGAAATACAACATTTTAATGCTTTTGCACATAAAGGACAGATTATCCTTCCTATTGAAGCTCATGTTCAGACGACTCTCAGGTGGCTTTGAGCTACTCATCAGAGTCTTTCACACAAACTTGTGGAGTTTGTGCCAACGTGAGAGCACGCTAGCATTAGAGCAAAAGGTGGACAAACCAAATCCCACGAAAATTGTGAAATTCAGGTTAAAACATCCTACTTTTCATTCAAATTGCTCTCCTGATAATTGATTTTTACATGAAAAAGTTTGGACTCCACTGTAGACTCAGTGGCTACCTACTCTACAGCTGTACCTAACAGGCTGCATTATAATCAGTGTGTGTTTGGCCCATGCAAATATTTAACCAACCACACAGAATTCTGTTGATAATACAGTTTAATATACATTGATAAGTGCATTTGTAAAGACGTTTTTCATAGTTAATATAAATATAGCTAATGCCCTTTGCTGTTAAGTACATCCTCTTTCTATAAAAGACTGCTTAGTCAGTGACACCCAGAGGCAGAGCTTTTTAAATGGGTTGGCTTGTGCGTAAGGGATGAGTGCAAAAGCAATGAACAGTGAAGAGGAGAACGGAGGTTTATCTATCTGACAGCAACAGAGTTTAATTTCTTGCTCTTGTAGCTAATTCTTTTTCATCACACAAACTGGATTCATATGCATTGCATCACATTTTAGCTTTTAGTATATTGTCACTGTTCAGTGAAAAACCAGTATCTCCAAAATATGAACTTCACAGGAGAGGGCAAAACCAGTCTTACATTTCAATGTAAGTCAATGTGAAGAGATTTTGTTTCAAGTGATTTTAGAGCATTTCTTTTGGCCCATTCATCATGAATTTTTTACACAACGTAAAGGACAGCTGATATGTTGAAATGATTTAGAAAAATGGAGATATATGGTTTTAGTTGGACAGAGACAATAAAATTAAGTGGAATTCCAAAAATATTGCTAAATTACTTAATCACTCACTAGTTTAAATGTAAACAAAATTGTTCAGATTGGTTTGGGGTGAAATGCAAAATTGTTCACCATTGTAGTACTAGGAACCAGACGTCTGTATGTCTACACTACAAATATCATCATTTCATTTGCTATACAAAATGACCAGTCAGTTTACATGTGTCTTAGAAGTTTTTATATGTCACGCTAATAATGGTAAAATAGTTAAAAAAACAAAAAAATTATTCTATTTTTTCCAACACCCTACAGGTACCTCTCCACCCTGCACACGATTTGTGTTATTTGGGTTGTCAGCATTGCGTTGCAGGCGGTCAGAAAAAGTGAAAGCTTATGTGAGCAACGTTATTCATCAGAGAAGCTGCAACAGATCACGGGCGCACCTCGCTGTCCTACCCCATAAACTGGTGAGCTGAGTAACAAGTAGTTTGTTGTTGATTTTTCCATTCACCCTGAGTTTTTCTGCTTCGGTATTGGTATTGTCTCTGATTCAATTCCACCTCAAATTCACGCTCCCATTGACAAATCAGGTCAAACATTCACTAAACAGAGAAAAAGGCCAAGCAACACTGGAACTACGGAAAGAGAAAAGTTTCAAAAAAAGATTGAATGCCCACGTGTTTTCATCCAATCCCCAATATAAATTCACCCAAGATAACACAACATAAATGAGATTCCATGATAAATAGTATTTTTCAATTTGAGTAACCAGTGAACAGTTCTACTGATAAATACTTTTTGTGCTGTTTGTCACCGACTGGGTGAATGCAGCAGTCATACAAACCTTTCTTGAACATATTCGCTTTCTGTAGTTCCAGTGTCGTGTGGCGCTGTTACCTGTTCAGTGAATGCGTGTGCCCGATAACCTGGTTTGTCAATGGGAACATCGGATACAACATCAGCGTTAGCCATGTTGAATGGCTGTAGCTGCAGGCTAGTAACTACAAAAGCACATTAGCTTGCATGCATTGATCTCAGTTGAGAATGAGGTTTTGACAGGAAAGACAGAAGTAACCCTGGAGTAATAGTTTATATTTAAAGAACTTTTTAGACCAAAACTTCATAACAAAACTATTACACAACAGTGTCTCGGGTATCAAACAATGCATTCAGAACCATTTTCTGTAATATATACAGGACTATGCGGAAGTTTTAAGCACCCAAGACACATTTTCAAAATCTATTTATTTGTGTAGTTTGTGTTTATTTGCTGAGCAGTGTTAAAATTTGAATAAACTAAATTTATACAATATGAATTAATAACGATTTTTATATATATATATATATATATATATATATATATGTGTGTGTATATATATATATATATATATATACACACACACACACACACATATAAATAATAAATAGTGATTTTATGGACGTCTGTGTGTTTGTTTAAATGTTCAATGGTTTAATCATTTTCAATGGAAGCCCAGTATTATATGTAGTTAAAGAGCAGCTCCTGCTTTGACCATCAGTGCTTCAGTAAATTGTGCTCATGATGTAATTGATGATATTAACAAGTCTCTGTGGTGGCTGTGAAAGTGTCAAGGAAAAATATGGACCCAATAAACTCTTGTTACTTTTTATTGTCTTTATGTTTATTTGAATTGTGAATATGACTTTATTCTAATGTATACTGTGATAAACTCAATCCTGAGGTAAATTGTTTAGCTGCCTAAAACTTTCACACAGTACTGTAGCTTTTAGAGCCACTGAATGCTTCAAACATCTGGTTCCTAGTACTAGAAATTATGAACAATTTTGACTCAATAAATTTATCGATAAAGGTGCATTTCACACCAAACCACTCTGAATTTTTTTTATTTACATTTAAACTATTGAGTAATTTTGCAAAATTAGTTTGTAAATGGAAGTCCAGAGAGGCCAGGTAACTGTAATTTTCTGGATTGAAACGAGTTTATTATCTTGTGATAGCAGAATGCATTTCCATGTCAGGTTTATGAGTTCGGATCGTGCCTTCATCACATAGTGGTAGTGTGAGAAGAAATTATTTGTGGGACTGTAGGAGGGAGAGAACTCTGAGAACCTGGGCTGGAGTTTAAGTAGACTTCTGCTTTGAGCTAGAGGGTTGGATCCCAGAAGGTAGAGATGGGAAATGTATAGGATCTTAATGTGGAGGAGCAGCTTCAGGCATGGCTGTCTTCCCTTCAGTTATTCTATATCTTAGTTTTGTGTGAATTTTTCACAAGCATTTCTTCAATTCATCATGAGTCTGCTGAGTTCACAGGCTTGTCAGGTGTAACGTAGTGGCTCCTTATATATATCAGTGGCATTGTGTTTCAGTATATTCCGCCATATGTTAATGCTGAGTTAAAAACTGAGACTTTTCTTTTTATTAGTCATCAGAAAGTGCTGACCACAAGGTTTGTAGCAATACTTTTGTCTGAGAACACAGAGGACTGTGTGTCAAACTGGGAATCCTATCAATACTTTCTCTTCTTTTTCCCTTTTCTTTCTGTCTCTCTCCCTCACTAACGTTCTCACTCCCTATTTATTTTTCTCTCTCACCCCTTCTATCTATCATTTTTCTATTTATCTCCTTCTCGTTTCTCTCTCTGTTTGCTTGCTCTGTTTTTCTGATTTGCTGTCCCTCTCGAGTTCTGCTTTCTCTTTCTCTCTCTTTCTCAATGTTTGCTCTTTTAATCTCTCTTTCTCTCTCTATCCTTTTCTCCTTTGCTCTCTCTCTTTTTCCATATCTTTTTCACATTCTCTTTCTAATGCTCTCATTTTTTCTCCTTCTCTTTCAAGCTCTTTCTTTCTTTCTCTACATATTCGCTCCTTCTTATACTCTCTCTCTCCCTCTCTAACTGTTCCTCTCTCTCCCTCCATCTCTCTCTACCTTTTTCTCTCTCTCTTTCTATCATTCTTTCTTTCTTTTTCGCTCTCTCTCTCTCTCTCCTCCCTCTTATCCCATCCTTAGGCCACTCAAACACTCGTTTATTCTCCCATCATTCTGTGTATCCAGAGGAAGTCTGGCGGTCTCTGTGCTCTGTGCTATGCACACAAACGCACTGTGAGTCTTATCAGGCTGGTGCAGAGAGCTGGATCTGAGCTGACTGTGGGCAACACGTAATGAGGCTCCGAGACACCGCAGCTTCACTTTACCAATTAAACCCCACAGCTCCACAGCACAATCCCCTCAGCCCTGGGGTTAACCCCTCACATGCACAGAGAGAGAGAGAGAGGGAGAGAGAGAGAGAGAGAGAGAGAGAGAGAGAGAGAGAGAGAGAGAGAGAGAGAGAGAGAGAGAGAGAGAGAGAAAGAGAGAGAGAGAGGGAGAGAGAGAGAGAGAGAGAGAGAGAGGGAGAGGGAGAGGGAGAGAGGGAGAGAGAGAGAGAGAGAGAGAGAGAGGGAGAGAGAGAGAGATAGAGAAAGAGAGAGAGAGAGGGAGAGAGAGAGGGAGAAAGGAAGGGAGGGAGGGAGATTTTAAACAGCATTTTGTCTCATCCCCATCTCATCCCCATTGTTTAAATTACAACTATAATTTGATCCCTGTGATTCTTTGGGGATTCTTTGAAGCCCAAGCTCAGTAAGTTATGTAAGAGTGCATATTATTATATAAAATAAATTTGGGCTTTCCTCAACCCCTGCAGACCCTGCCCATCCAGCTATTCTTCTGAAACCAAGGATATTAGTCAGTATCCTACATTTTACAGATTTTATTTTTGAGGTTCACTTATAACGTATGTGTAGTTTTATTTACTAAAAAACAGGCATCATTCATTTTACATGACCATTTTCCACCTTCTTCTAAACAGACTGTTTTTCTTACTGTGCCATTAAGACTGATATATGTAAATGAGTTCTGTTCTGGTTCATTGCTCTGTATTATGCCTCCTTCAAAAAGCCTTATAACTTTAGCTTGAATGGGCAGAGCTCCTGTAGGTTGAAGAGGTGGATATACACCAACCAGCCACTTTATTAAATACAACTTTGTGTATCCACACTTATTTTACCAGCTCCACTTACCATAAAGGAGCACTTTGTAGTTCTACAATTGCAAACTGTGGTCCATCTGTTTCTCTGAATATGTTGTTAGCCCTCTTTTACTGAGTTCTTAAATGGTCAGGACCTCCACAGGACCACCACAGAGCAGGTACACACTCACTCACACGCTCACTGTCCATTCTATTAGACACTCATACCTTCTTGGTCCACCTTGTAAATGTAAAGTCAGAGACAGTAGCTCAAACTCATCCCAAAGGTATCAGATTTAGTATCATCACTCCAGAGAACACAGTTCCACTGCTCCACAGCCCAGTGCTGGAGGGCTTTATACACCTCTAGCTGAGACTTAACACTGAGCATGGTGACCTCATGCATGGCTGCTCCAGATCTTCTCATTCTATTAGCAAATCGTTCCTATAGAGGTTATACAAACTGTTTGTGTGCACAGCTGAACACAAGTTGGGAGCACCTCAAAAGAGCTGAACTTACTCATAAAAAGGAGGTATCTGGTTACTTCTGGACACTTTAATTGCTGGGTTACAGCTGCTACAGTCATATAGAAAGATTTGGAAATGTGTATGAAAATGAATGAAACCTCACACTGTTCATTCAGTTCCACAATTCATAAATTGAATTCATTTACAGATATTCTCACATTATCTGCTTAAATTCTGTGCTATCCAGCTTCACCACTATACTGAAAGCCTCCTCTGTGCCTCCTGATTAGGTGCTAAATGAAAAGCATTAATATAAGTCCAATTGCAGTGACTCTCCTTTCATCATGAAATTGGCATGAACTGGCAGAACATTTCAACTAATTGTCTATTTTTAAGTCCACTCTCACACACGTGCCTTCACTGCATTTTTAAAGCACCCTCCGGATAGTTCTAGACAAGTGATAGTTCAACCCTCAGACCAAATTATAGTCTCAAGGGCATTACTCTATTAGCATGGCTCATAAATATTCACAATTTATCTCCATAAATTCATTCCAGCGTGATATTTGTATCTTGTTGATGGATCTGATAGTGACCAATTCAAAATGTTATCTGGCCACAGCATGCACTAAAGAGGCCTCGTATTAAAGGTGCAGTAAATGATTCTGGAGATTGATTGGTGATGTTTAAACTCAACAGCAAAACAAATACATGCCTCCCACCAGTGCTCCTTCAGAAGCGCCGCAATTCATAGATGTGCATTAAGATCAAAATTAAGATTAATATTAAGTGACCCTTATTAGTCCCACAATGGGGAAATTTCACCTCCGCAACCTAACCCATCCATTGCCGAGGTGAATGACACTGGGCTAGAAAACTTGTTTTTTTTTTTTTTAGCCATAAAACCAAGGGGTAAAATAGAGGGGGCCTAATTAACCTCTTGCAGCCCTGAATGTCTCAAAATCCTGGGGGAATCCCTGAAAATAAACTTATTATCATGTTATGCTGTCTGTTAGGGAGAAATAGATACTCAAATACAAATTCAAAGAGAGCTCATTGTTTAGCCTCAACCACAAATGGGTTATTCACTTAATTTGACAAAAAGTGTATTGGATTGAAACCATATACTGCACATTTAATGCTAAATACTGAGGTTTGGTCTGACTTACTACCACTACTGCACATCGTAACTAGGCCACTACGTATGGAGCAAGTTTGTATCCTTGGTTATTTATGTTGTGCTTTTCTTATTCTACTACAAAAAACAAGCCAAGATTCAAGGAAACTCCCTTATAACTTTTCACATAAAGTTTTTAGAATGTTGTAGTGTTTAGAAGAAATGTTTGATATCTCTGAATGAGTAACATAAATAATCAAAAAAATCTTTTAAAGGAAATTATTATGTTACCTTGTACTCAATGTGCTCAGATGAGAGTCTCTTGGCCTCCACCATGGCCTGAAGCTCCTCGTACTGAACCGGTTTGTATTTGGCGAGGCCCAGTCCATTCTTCAGTCTCTGGGTCAGCTTCTCTGGACCAGACGGCAAATATGCAGCATTTACACAACATGCACATGAACAAAGACAAAACAAACCTGACTCTTTTTTACAGCAATCCGCCAGTTTCTGCTGTCTTTTATTTTTGGGCTTGTGATGGTTACATAACTGTACATCCTACAAATGAGGGGTGGCTGATCTCATTATTAAAAACTATCACAAAATTTCATCATTTTCTGAGCATATCGCAGATATAATAAGGTCTTAAAAAAACACTGAGCGACTACATGTTTCTTTAAAAAGAGTTTTAGACAGAGCTCCTATGTGGCCTATCTGAGGTTTTGCTCTGTTGTCAGGAGCTGCTTGAACTTTGTCAACTGCAGGAGAGTTTAATTGGCCCTGCATAATTGGATGAAGTGATGCGCAGGACATAAAACTTTGAATAACGTTTGTTTCCAGGCCTTGCTGCACATCTTAGTCTCATCAAGTGACAGTGGTTGCTGCTAATATCTCTCTGTGTTATACTCTGAGAAATGGTGTCAACATCAAAATCATACAGCATGCACTACTCACTGCACCCAAAGTACATATTACAACTTAGACATTCACTAGCACATACTGCAAAGGAGATATGCAGTATGCTCATACTGCAGATCTCCTCCCTCCATTAACTCCCTTCTTGAGATGCAGAATGCACAGCACAGAGACATATGCACTAATTAATTTACTGGTGTCTCATGAATTAATTAGTGAGAGAAACAAATATAAATTAAATCAACTCTCATGACCTAAAGCAACCACTTTCCTTCAATTGCTTCAACAAATGCAGCTTCTGTCAGTGTTGAAGGAAGACTATAGAGATCTATCAGACTCTGATGCTGGTCCTGGAGAACCCAGTTCTGTGCACTGTTGGCCTTCTCTCATCTCTAATTCAACTGGGCCCATATTTATGCAGCTTCTCAGAGTATGAAAGTGGGCACTGGTCCAACTAATCAGCTAATTAAAAAGCCTTTTCTGAGTCAAACTTAGTGGAATATTCTGGCTTTTTCGTAATGTAATCTGTGGTTCATTAACCCCTTGCCCAACCATGGGACCAAAGTTTTATTACACACTTCTATAACCTGAGAAAATTTCCATTATTTTGCATTGAAGTCCCTTTAGTTAATGTATAATAATCATTAGTATATAATATGCCTGGAATGTTAAGAGGTTAACATGCATATTACAAAAATAAATAAATGAATAAAAAAATTGACTTAAAATACACTTACAATAGTGCACATTGGTTCTATAAGTTTGTTTTGAGTCAACCTGTTATCTGTTCTTTTACTAAGAGAAATTAGATAAACAAAATCAAAATTATTCTTATTATTATTATAGTAATCAACCATGCAAGTAATAATTTCCGACAAGTAACAATTAAGGAGAGTGAATGATCTTCTGTAAATGTCTGAACCCAGTGCCTTCCTCAGTAACAGTAGTCCTGTGTGGGGTGTTGTTATTGTTATTGAGTGTGGCCTACTAGTGTAATGATGTAAACATCCATGCTATGGCTTTTCAGTTCTGGCTATGTACAGTAATTTAGGAGAAATGACACAGATGCTTCAATAATGCTTTTCAGTGTGGAAAATACTATGTGAGCTACTGGAACTAAACGATCAGGAATGAGAACCACTGCATCTGTCAAATTCATACATATATGAATATATATAGACATGATATGTGACATGACATACAGGACTCCAGAGAAAGGAGAATATAGATGATTTAGTGAGAGGCATTGCAGGAAAATAAGAGTAAGTATGGTTGTGTCAGAAAGTCACTCTATCACTCAGCAGCCCCTCAAACAGACGTGCTCTCTGCTGCCTGTTACCCCTGACAACAGCAGAATAATCGCAGCACTTTCAAATGGCTCAGCACAGCCGCTTCAGGTCACATTCACTCAAGAGCGTGCTGGTGTGGAATCACTCGCACTCCAATATCATCTTCCCTGCTGAAAAGGGAAAGAGTGCAGCCTGAGAGCTGAAGAGCAGAGGCTTGGCTTACCTGTGTCCTCAGCCCGATGACCCGCTAGAAATGCACGCAGATCTCTCCCACTCATCTCTCGCTAACCTGCAAGGAGAAAGCACTCAAACAATAAAAACTGTGTTTAAAGTGATAGTTTGAGGAAAAGTCAAATTTTCTCTTTAACCCAACTGTAGCCACTAAGGCAACATGTGTCTGGTATGAAAGCTTTGCTTCTTTAGTATCATACACTACGGCACTATGAGACGAATGCTGCTAACATGTAATAGAAGTTTATACCCCACCAATCAGAAATGTGCAAACTGCATGCCGAAATTATGGCACATCTTCCTCAATCTGTGGCCTAATATCAGTGAAATTTGTGTGTAGTTTCATACTTCTATCTACAAAAATGGACAAAAGTACAGAAAAAAACTAATTGTTGAATGTCATACAGTGTCAGAAATCAAATATCATGCCAGTTTGAAGTCACTTGTCAACTAGACACATGTTTGATGATTCAGGCATGCAGTTTGAACAATGCAACACTGGTGACTATAAACTTCTGTCACTTGTTAGCTGCATTATCTTCACAGTTCCAGTACAAAACTAAAGTGATAATTTGGGGAAAGTAAAACTTTCCCATTACCCCAATTGTAGCCAGTAAGGCAACATGTGTCTGGCATGGAAGCTTTGCTTCTTTAGTATTGTACACTATGGCACTATGAGACAAATGCTGCTAAGATGTAATAGAAGCTTACATCCCACCATTTATCATTGCGCAAACTGCATGCCTAAATGATGACACATCTTCCTCAATCTGTGGAGTTGCGAAGTGGCCTAATATCAGTGAAATCTGTGCATGGTTACTGTTGTCTACAAAAATGGACAAAAGTACAGAAAAGTCATCATCCAAAGTCATACACTGTCAGAAATCAAATATCATGCCTATTTGAAGTCATATTTTGAGGAAATGTGTGTGATGACTCAGGCATGCAGTTTGAACAATGCAACCCTGGTGACTATAAACATCTATTACTTGTTAGCTACGTTAGCCTCATAGTTCCAGCCCAAAACTAAAGAAGCTAACCTTTTTAACACTAAATGTATCTTAGCTGGACTGCATTTATGGCAAGAGAAAAATTGCGTAAGTTCGATTTTTCACCGAATTCTCACTTCAGTCAAGTGCTCATGCATTCCAAAAGCAACGGCACACGAATGACAGGCAAATTAAAACGCTGCGACGAGCGGTCAGAGGTTGTAGGATGGAGGTCAGAGTGCCATCCCAAATCCCTTTTCATGTTTGCCGCTGTCGTAATCAGCTTATTTGAAGGGATTAACATTTACATTGAGAAAGTTAATGGGGAAGCAGTTATCTACTGATTCCACACAAGCAGCATTTTTCATATCCAACTAACGTCAGCACAGGATTACAGAAATTACCTCTGCCTCCGAAGGAAGTGTGACAGGTGGTTAAAAACAACTGAATGGCTTTGAATAGCACGCCACCTCTTCAAGCCGTGATTTGGTGTGTCTTGATTGATGCAGGTATCTCAGACCCATAAAACACCGCTGAAATAAAGAAATGCTTCATATGACTGCTCGTAGCATTTATGAAATGTTGCCATTACATCACAATTGGAGCTGAATGTGACAATATGAGTATGATAATAACAAACAGAAGCATCTCATTTTCCTCTAAATGCATTACTGAGGAACATGTTGCCTCATCTCCCAGTCAAAAACAGACATTAGGTGTTTTCTAACATGGAAATCAATTTTACTTGAAGTAAGAGCTCTGGAGGGAAACAGCAGGAGCACTAATGAATTCATTTGCTGCATTTGATTAGCACTGAGTGGAAAGGATAAGCCATGGCGACATCTCTCTCTCCCTCTCTCTCTCTCTCTCTCTCCACATTGTATTGACTTAATGATTTCATTGCTTGTGTGCTTGTGTGTGTGTGTGTGTGTGTGTGTGTGTGTGTGTGTGTGTGTGTGTGTGTGTGTGTGTATGTGTGTGTATGTGTGTGTATGTGTGTGTCAGACGCATGTGGTTAGTGGCTAATGATAATCTTTCACTTGGAAGACAGTGAGTGATGACATATGCCACACATATATACAGCTGAGGGTAATTGCTCATTCTGAAAATGGTGTGGGATCATTATTTATGCATTACTCCATACAGAGTAACAGAATGAATATATGCAGTAGACAGTTCTCAAATATTATGCGTGTAAAAAACGATTATGTGGTCCTCAAAGCAATGCTCTCATACATAACCTGTTGAAAAAGTACCTAGAATACATCCAAAAGATTTCAGACTGCGTTAATCTGTTTCTACGATAAGAAGCTGGAGTCCCTGCCTAGTAATGCATCATTAATCACTATTACAACAAACGCCCAAACACAGCAGTGTACATGTGTAACTGCTTAATTTGGGAAGCTTTCGGTGTAGATCTACAATCAAAATAGCATATAGGAGTACAGGAGGATATATCAACTATACTGGTTTACTGTAAGGCTAACCATGATGTTCCTTTTCAGTTTGTGTGGTAGGTTTGATAGATTATGAGCATTGTCTATAATAAATAAATACTTAAAAGTTCATTACTCACAGTATTCAGGACCTGATAGTAACTGCAGTGTATGTTATTTACTGGATTGTTCATATTAACCCACATTATCTATACCAATACAGAAAGGGCACATCGGCTCTAGCGGAACATAGATTTGATTACATTTGACATATTTTGGAATAAAAATGCTAGCAAGCTGAGTCAGTCTTGAAGTACTTGATCACCCATTTACACACACTTCACTCACAGTATCCAGGAGCTGACCGTTAACTGCAATATTGTGGTTCTGTACTATTTCCAACAATGTTTTTAAAGCACCGTTTAGAATGAAAAACAGTTTAAAGTCATAAAAGTTCAAATAAATGGTAAATGTCCTTTCTGAGAATCTACTGTACGGTTAACCCTTAACTACGATACTGTTTATAGCTTCCTTTGGTGGACCTTTAAGATAAGAAATAAAACAATAAAACAAAACCAGACAAGCTGCCTTGCTATATAGAGCAGCGGTATTGGTGGGTATTGACTCATCAGGCTGATTAATGCTGACTTAAGTATCATCTAACGTTAATATTATATCATTTAAGGCTAATCAACACCGCCCAGTCTTCGTTTTACTACATCTAAATCCATATAAACAGTCACACAGGCTTAACTGACACATAGATTTGATTATATGCTTTACCGGAAAGCAAACTGTAACAAAATTAGTCACTATTTCTAATAAATATTCACTCGATTACCTTTTATTTTGCTTTCTGCCGCCATTGAAAAGAACATAAACACTTCGTGTAACAAAATGTAACCAAGGAGACTGCTGTCTCTTTCCCATTGGTCTATTTTGCAAAGCTTCCGTCCAATCAAGCGAGCGCTCGCCCTGGCTCCGGACCAATGGCAGCTCGAGTTGCAAATCCAGATCATGACGTCGCGGCCGCTCGTATCGCTCCGGAGTGGGAGCGGAGGGGAGCGGAGCATGGAGCCGAGTTTGGAGCGGTGGAGCTCGGACGCTGAAGTGGCTCAGTAAGTCCACTAACCTGCGACTTTTGCGCGTGTTCCAGCGGACCTCCGCGATGCAGAACGTCGACTAGATAAAGAGTGTCCTCCAAAAAGGTACGGGGCTACTTTAGTCGCTGTGTTTAAACATGAAGGAAGAGATACAAACAGTGTGTGCTGAGTGTAAGTCTGAACTGTGTGTTCGTGTCAGAGCTGGCGTTACGTGTGTGTAGTGTGCCGTTTAGTGTGTTTAGTGCGAGGCGATGCGTTTACTTTGGAAAACTTGTCTTTTTTTGTTTTTTGTTGTTCTTGTCGCGCTGGAGGAGGTTTAACAACAACGACTTAGTCTTTCTTTGGTGAGAGAAAAAATGTGGAGCACCACCACACGCAACCCTCCGAGAGGACATATGGGATTCGGATTGCTGACTTGGTGCCTGTAGGCTACGCGCTCCGTAACGTAATGCGGTGCTAGTGTAATGGAGGGTGACTCCTCCAAGTTGGAGCAGGCGTTACACTCAGCTTGGAGCTTTACTCGCTTTTGTACACGTCCTTGAGGAGAACTGGCGGTGAAAACGTGCTCGATGGCGAATGTATGTCCAGGTGAGCTGCGTGCTGGAATCTGAGGAATGTGAGGTGGGCGGAGGAGGCGGGGCTTCTGCGAAATGGGCGGGGCAGGTGGTTTGTGTCCGTGTAAATGCGGTGGTTATGTATTGATAGTTTATGCTACTGTGTATGTCTGTAACTTTATATCCAGAAGTTTTTAATAAAGCAGCCCTCTTAAAAAACATGGTTCTTCAGTGGTTCTTTACTAAAGACAATGGCTCTGTAACTGTGAGCTCTGCTTAGAACCGTTTCATGGTGAAATGTTTCTTCAGGTTGATGGAGACTGTGTTGTATGTGGTTCTATATAGAACCTTCTTGAAAACGGGTTCTGTTATTGTTACGATGTTGAGCTGGTAACAACAGAAGAACCCTTTTTGGTGCTGTGTAGAACCATTTTCACCATATACAACACATTCTCCATCAATATGAAGAGCTATTTCACCATGAAACCAAGAAACCTTTAAGCACGAAATGGTTCTATGTTGCGCTCACAGTTCTATATAAAACTATTCAATTTACTAAAGAAATCTTGAAGAACCATCTTTTTAAAGCGTGCACTTTAATGTGCACCCATTGTTGACGGAGGTGTTCAGCTGGCCACACAAAGCTGCAGTCTCCAAAGAAAAGCATTGCCAATAAAATGGGACGCTCTGAAGTGGCTTAACGTGAAGTCAGCGTTGGTTAGAGGGGTATACAGCCCCCCCCCAGCACTGGGCTGTGGAGCAGTGGAACTGCATTCTCTGGAGGGGTGAAGCCATTTGGGATGATTTGGAGTGACATTTGTGATCCAGAGTTAATGATCCAACATCAGTACCTGACCTCAGTAATGTTCTTGTGACTGAATGCAATCAGATCCTCGCAGCAATGTTCCAACATTTAGTGTAAAGCCTTTCCAAATGAGTAGAGGCATATGCAGCATATGGGGGCAAACTGCCTATTAATATCAATGATGTAGCTGGAAGATTGGATGAACAGGTGTCTATGGATAACGTGCAGATTTACAACATTCATGACCAAAGCAGTGAGCACCTCTCGGACGTTTGCACAGGACACAAAGACCACATTTCAGAAACAAGAACTCAAACACTGGATAAGCAGGTGTCTACAGACTTTTGGACATGTGCCTTATACACCAGTGTAATCGTCATAGGTGATTCGTCTGTACACCTTTATGTACGCAACTGCTGTCAGTATAGCCAGATTACTCATTTATGTGGCTGCTGTCTACATCGTTGATTCTTTCCCCCCTTTCATATCATGTGCAATAGAGCCATCCATCATTCAGATGCAGTGCATGGTAGGCCTATTAATTATATTCAAATGCACATAGCAGTTACAGCAGCAACAAAGAAAAGGCACTGTAAGGAAAGGATGTACCCAGCTGCCAAATGTGTTGCATATTCCTGCCACACACACAAAGCTGTAGTTAATTACTGATTCTGTGGGATATTTTTGCTGCGTTTTTCTGTGCAGAGTGACAGAGTTGATGTGTGCAAAGAGGTTGCTCTTAAGTATTACGGAACATTTATGTGGTTCTAAAAGCAGCCAGCATTGTATGTTTGTGTGGTACCTGTTGAAAATGCGTTACTTGTCCAGAATACATTCACATGCTTCAAAATGATTCAATCTTTTTGGCTGCTATGCCAGGATTCTGAGAGCAGTATTTGGTTGGCTGTCATTGTATGTAGGCTGTAGAATAGGATGCCTGTCTACTCCAGCCACATCTTCTTTTTCTGACCTAATTTGTGTCCCTGCTGCCCTGCGCTGATGGGCACAACTTCAGTCCACAGGCATTAAGGCAGCTCAGTTCAGTTTTATATGTATAGCAATTTTGTACAACAGCCATCTTGCCAAAGCAGCTGTTCAGAAATGCGGGTGTAGCCACTAATGATCAAGCCGAGGGAGACGGTGGCGGGAGAAACTCCCTAAGAGCGTGAGGAGGGAATCCTGAGGGGAACCAAGGCTCAAAAGCAGAATTAGGAATGAGGTGATATGGACTTTACCAAGAGCCATTTACAAAAATAAGAGGTATATACAGTCATTTATGTGCTTTTTTTTTTTTGAAAGGGGAATTAAATCCATTCCTTATGGTGTTATCCACTATGCTGTCCATTTGTGAAAATTTATACAAAGTGAACCACTACTAGTGACATCATAAAAAACAAGATTCTTCTTCAAGGTTTTAGTTATCGGTTGTAATTTCAATATCAGACCTAAAATAACACAGAAACATTGGGTGCCCGCTGCTCGCCAGCCTTTTGGACCCGTCTGACCACCATGGAGCTTCTCGCTGTACAACGCTGTGCAAACCTCACCTGCATGAACTGATGTTCCTGTTGCTGCTGAATAGACTCAAACTATTTAATCATAACCGTTACTTCACATTACTTGTTTTTCCCTGTTTTTGTATTTTAATATTTTATACTAATACTATACTAGTTATTTGCTATCCGGTGTCAACCAGAGTAGAACAGGTTCCCCTTTTGAGTCTTTGCTCCTCTCAGTGTTTCTTCCTCTTGCTCTTATGGGGTTTTACCTACCACTATCTCCATTGGCGACGCTCACAGGGGTTCAGACCTGGATTTGTCTGTAAAGCTGCTTTGTGATAAGCCCTGTTGTAAAAAGCACTGTATAAATAAACTTTGACTTGACTTTGACTTGAAAAATGTTCCAATTGATCAGCAAATAATGAATTGTCATTACAGTATGTACCCCCAAGGAGAGCCCTTTTTAGTGGACAGGTCAGGTCAGGTCAGGTCAGATAAGGCTGTAAAGAAAGGTATTCAACAGCTGTCTAACAGCAGGAGAACTGCATGCAAGGGACAATACAAAAGCATCACACTTATCTTGTGTTGTATATGTATTCTGTGTATAATTAGGGAGGCACCTTTCTGCAAAAATAATGCAACTTGGTTAAAAACCAGCCAGCTTTATTTTGCTTTTGTTCGATTACATGAATTCCTTGATTCATCAGCACCCACAGAACATTCAGTTGGATCTGTGAAAGGACAGCACACTCACAGCACTTAGTAAAAACACTGGGATCGGTTATAGTGCTTATTTGCATATTGCAGCCTTCTGCAATACCAGTATTGGGAAAGCTACCAAACTATGCTGTTGTTCACAACTGCACAACATAAGCAGTTATTACTCATATCTGTTTTTCACACCTGAAATAAAAACATTTTGCTTCACTCTTCCTACGCTGAATACGATGCTGTGAGATTCCCATGTTTTTTCAGTCTTTGTGTTTTCCTGCACACCTGGTTCAACTTGTGAAGGAGCTGATAAGAAGCTGATGCGTTGAACTGATATGTGGTAGAGTAGCAAAAGCATGAAGCAGCGCTGAGCTCCTGTGGAACTGATGGGAAGTAACCCTGCATTCTCATTCACTAGTCACCCAGCCCTGCGTTGCAGTAACGTTTTCCTAGTTCCTTTCTTATTCTAAGAACGTGGCATGGTTGTGCGCATGGCTTTTGGCTGCGATGCTGGTTCAGTTGCTTAATCTTTCCATTCTGGATGGAAATGAAGCTATAGGTGGGAGGAAGAATTCACTCATGTGTGCCTTTTAGGCTGTATTCCACAGGCTGCTGTCAGAAGGGAAGAAAATCCCCACTGCTGGCAGATTTGCAGAAGATTTGGTCTCCCATTCTCATTTTTAAGTGAAAGCTTTGCCCGTGGTGACATGTGGTACAATTTTTTTTTTCTTCACTGGTTTTGTCTATAGAACCAAGACAAATCGAAGGACCTTTTGAGTGCTAAACATTTGAAATTCAGAAAGAGCCCCAGCACCTGCTGATGTGCATAGAACCTATTGTGTTACTATATGTAACCTTTTTTGTGAAGAGTGTAGCTTATAGACTTTATTACATGAAAGTCAGAAACCACATTTATTTAGTTTCCAGCCAAAACGACCAGTAACTATTCATTTTTTATGGTCAGGAAAAAAGCAGAAATTTACACAGAACAAATAAATATAACTTAACGTTTTCGGAATTGAGTGTGTCCACTCTTTGCCTTTTATTACAGCCTCCATTCTTTTAGGAGCGCACTTTCAGTTTTCCAAAGAAACCTGCAGGGATATTTGGCACACCTCCAAAGTTCAGTCTTTGAAATTAGTTGCATTTTCTGCTTCCCATGATCCAAATAATGTCCTAATAATGTTTACATGCAGAGATATTTCCCAATCTGTTTCAATTATAGAAGACAGCCGAGGTGTTTGTATCTCATCCTACTCAACAATCTCATTGAAAATCTCAGTTTTCATGCTCACTACAAGTAATTCAATCCAAAATTATTCGCATGTGGAAAGAACCACTTGATGTAGATGTTACTATGACAGCAAGCATCACGTGTGTCCAGTCAGAGTGAGATGAGCAGCAGTGAGCAGTGCTTGTGTTTTTAATTGCTTTAAAATGATGTCAGACTCAGGAAAACGTCCTTCACATGTCCTTATTAAAGAAGGCTGAGAGGAAGACATGGTGTTCTGAGACACATAAGTTGGACGTGCGTCCCACCGCAGCCTTTTCAAGATCAGAGCATAAACTACTTCTCCTCTGCAGACCAGTTTCTGCTTTGCCTTACTGAACGGTATAAACCTTCGCCATAACGTGATGCACATGCAGGACAGACTTGAACTTTCCGATTGGAGATGTAATCAGATACAGACGTTTGCATGGCCATTATTCTTTTGCTTAACAGATTGTTTACCCACCTCGCTCAATCGGATAGAAATTGTATTCCGAATGGCCTCAATCGGACTAGACTATTCCGATTGAGGTGTTTTACATGGTCGTATTCTATTCCGACTGAACTCGTGGTCGGATTATGGATTATTAGGCTGCAGGTAAATGTGGCTACTGATGTTGAGGTCTGGATTGAGTACAAAATTTAATTTTTGTCTATTTCCTTTTCTCAGTGGGGGGCTTCTTGACAGCTACACATCCTTTCAGACCCATAGTATTGACCTGTGGTAATCTCACAGTGGAAGGATGGACAGATGGATTTTTTCAGATCTGAATCAAGAGTGGAGCTTGTTTTCCTCCTCTCTTCCAAAGATGAAACCTTTTAAGTGCTTTTTATCTGATGAGGACAGTTTTGGTGGTCTAAGAGGTCTTGCAATTGCCTGTTAGAAGTCCCATTTTTTTTCTGTAGCTTTCAATAAATTGCATTGCTTTTGTGCTTGTATCTCGTAACTGATGTCCTCAGAAATTTCTCCTCAGAATGAATGATTTGTACTTTAATGGCTGTTTTGGCTGGAAGTGACACTAATGTAGGGTGGTCTCTGATTTTGCACAGTACTGTATGGGATAACGTGCGAGTATGATCATATGTGAGGGAGGGAGAAGATATTCTCTGATTATTCTCCAGGAGCAACCTCTGTCCTTCGCTTTCTGTGTGCGGAAGTTTTTTTTTTCTGCTACATTTACAAAAGCACTGCAGTGTTCCAGTTTCCCCCTCAGATTACTGCAAAAATCCCCCACAGTTTGGACAGTGCAGATAAGCTGAGGTGAAATTGCGTGTTTATCTCGAAATGAACTCAAAAGTTGTTTCGAGCTCCTGCTGACTGTGTGGTTTTGGCTGGGTGGAATCACTAACTCGAAGGCTGCCGTGTTGCTTTTGTTTTTCAGTTAGACCTGAAAACCACCCATGTCGTGCTTTTTTCCCTTTCTCTCTCTTTATTTTATTTGTTTGGTTCTGGCTGAGAGTTGACAGACCACGTTAAATGAATTTTTGTTAACGTTGATTCACCATTGAGCTTTCAGTAACTGGCAGATGGCCACGTTTCGCTGTGTGAGCGGATCCAGTCATCTTGGCGAACGTCCAGTCTTAGAGATCCCGCAGGAAGCCGCTGACCGCACTACCTTTCAGATGGAGTGCTGAAATGTGATCTTGCTGCTTACTGCTTATTTGTGTCTAGAACTGTATTTTTAGCCTCTTCTGTTATTATTGTAGTAAACTGACTGGAGTCGTCATGAATGGCAGAGCTGTACATGCTGGCACATCTGAATGTAAATCAAAGAGCGTGAAGGCGTTTCTGTACTGCGGAGGGGCCTTGCCTTTCACTCTGTATGCCATCTACATGCTGGCATTATATAAGGCTGCCTGCCATCATTCTTTGTCGCTTATAGACAGTTGAGGTCATGCCCGTGCCACAAATCATCTCCCAGTGCAGCAGCAGCAGACGACGTGTATTTATATCCTTGTCCTCATTATTTCACCATTGGCTTCCATTCATTCTGTGAACAGATATTGTCATGAACTGGAGTTTAGTTTGTTTTGATAGTGATACATTTCTACTGCAAGGTCAATTACATCACACCCTCTCTCTCTCTCTCTCTCTCTCTCTCTCTCTCTCTCTCTCTCTCTCTCTCTCTCTCTCTCTCTCTCTCACTTTTTTACTTATGCACACGCGCTCACACTCACACTCTCTCTCTCTCTCTTTTTTTCTCTCTCTCTCTTTTACTTTTTTACTTATACACACTCTATCTATCTATCTATCTATCTATCTATCTATCTATCTATTCCCTCTCTCTCTCTCTCTCTGTCCCTCCCTCTTGCTCCACCCTTCTCTCTCTATCTCTCTCTCCCCATTTCTCTGACTCTCTCCTACTCTCTCTCCCTTTCTAATCTCACCTCTCTTTTCTCTTTCTCTCCTTCATTGCCCTCTCTCCCTCTACCTCCCTCTCTCCCCACCCCTCTCTCTCCCTCATACTCACTCTCTCTCTCTCTCACTCTCTCTCTCTCTCTCTCTCTCTCTCTCACTCTCTCTCTCTCTCTCTCTCTCTCTCTCTCTCTCTCTCTCTCTCTCTCTCTCTCTCTCTCTCTCTCTCTCTCCTTTCTCTCCTTTCTCTTTCTTTCTCTCTGCTACTCCCACCCTCTCTCTGCCTCTCTCTCTCCATTTCTGCCTCTGCCTCTCCCTCCCTGTCTCTGTGCCCCTCTCTCACTTTCTCGCTCTGTCTATCTGTCCCTCTCTTTCTCAGTTATTTGAGGGTCTGTGTGTATGTATGTGTGAGAGAGAGAGAGAGGGCGCGCTTCCTCGTGATGCACATTACCCCAGCGCACCTCCCCACAGCTGATTTGACTTGTTTCAGGAATTTAGCTAATCAGGCAAATTTAAATTTCTCCTGACAAATGGAGACTCAGAGCAGCCAGAGAAAAATATTCAGACACAGAAACTTCTTTGTACGACTGTTGATTCTCAGCAGAGTATTCTTATCCAATTTCTGTGACTGTGAGGGCTTGTTGAACACATACACATTCACACAAACGGAGTGAATAGGAACTTTGGATCAATGCTAACGTCAGATTTAAATACATCATGTAAATCATGACGAGGAGGGCCTGGGTTCGATTCCCCGGCCGGGCAACCAGGGTCCTCTCTGTGTGGAGTTTGCATGTTCTCCCCGTGTCTGCGTGGGTTTCCTCCGGGTTCTCCGGTTTCCTCCCACAGTCCAAAGACATGCAGTCAGGCTAATTGGACGTTCTAAATTGCCCCTAGGTGTGAGTGTGTGAGTGACTGTCTGTGTCTGTCTGTCTGCCCTGCGATGGACTGGCGACCTGTCCAGGGTGTATCCTGCCTTCCGCCCGAAGACTGCTGGGATAGGCTCCAGCACCCCCCCGCGACCCTGACGGAGAAGCGGCTTAGAAAATGGATGGATGGATGGATGTAAATCATGAATTGTATTGTATTTCTTAAATGCACTGCTCTACCCCGGCCAGAGTTTTTTCTTCTGCCTAGAACACAAATTAATACTGTGCCTTGTCTTTGTTGTGCTATTGTTACCAGAATATTATTCTCCCCTAAAGAATACAGCATTGTTTTATGTATAAAAGCACAAACGCGGTTATTCAAGATGGGATTTGAGTCCGAAAGGAGCGCCGTACGTGTTTGTGCTCGTCTCTTTTGTTATTTTGGATTGGTGTGAATGTTCAGCTGTGCGCTAAAAGCAGCTCATATCTAACAGGAACTGACATCAGTTGAATAGTTCTTAGCGTCCTTCCCCCTCAGTAGGTTCTCCTGCCTTCTGCCCTAAAACCCTTTACTGCTCATGCCATTCTCTCTCATCTTTCTAAAGCAATAATTTGGGGGGAAAAAAGCTATTTTTAAGGTTTGGCTATGAGGGTAATGTGGCTAGCAAGTAAGAGATTAATTTACATTATCAAAATCATCACATACACTATATGGACAGAAGTATTGGGACACCTACACAAGCTTTTATGATATCCCATTCTAAATCCATAGACGTTAATATGTAGTCGGTCCCTGCTTTGCAGCTGTAACAGCTTCCACTCTTCTGGGAAGCTTTCTACAAGATTTTGTAGTGTGTTTTATGGGAGTATTTATTCATTTATCCAGAAGAGCATTTGTGAGGTCAGACACTGATGTTGGACAAGAGGGACGCAATCTCCATTCTAGTTCCTCCCAGAGGTGTTCTATCGGGTTGAGGTCAGGGAACTGTGAGGACCAATCAAGTTCTTCCACACCAAACTCACCCAGCCATACCTTTATAGACCTTGCTTTGTGCACTGGAGCTCAGTCATACTGGAACAGAAAAGGTTCTTCCCCAAACTGTTCGCACAAAGTTGGAAGCATAGAATAAAACACTAAACCATTAAGATTTCTTTTCACTGGAACTAAGGGGTCTATGCCAACCCCTGAAAAACATTCCCATATCGTTATCCCTCCTCCACCAAACTTTACAGTTGGCACAATGCAGTCAGGGAAGTAACGTTCTCCTGGGATTTGCCAAACGC
Source organism: Pygocentrus nattereri (assembly GCF_015220715.1). NCBI lineage: Eukaryota > Metazoa > Chordata > Actinopteri > Characiformes > Serrasalmidae > Pygocentrus > Pygocentrus nattereri. The sequence goes on along the minus strand of NC_051216.1, from coordinate 13,731,810 downwards.
TCCATAGAATACGTTTCAATTGCTCCAGTGGTGATGTGCTTTACCCCATTCCTTATGGTGCTTAGTGATGTAAGGCTTGCATCCAGCTGCTTGGTCGTGGAAACTCATGCCATGAAGTTCCTGGTACACAGTTTTTGTGCTAGTGTTAAAGCCAGAGGTTTGGTACTGTACAGTTATTGAATCAGTAGTGTTGATGACTTTTATGAGGGTGAAGTTTGCACAGTGTTTTACAGCTAGAAGCTCAATGGTGGTCAAGCCGGTCCAGAAGGCTGGCGAGCAGTGGGCACACTAAACACTCCCACTTTTCAGTAATACCACTCATGGTGAATCGTGGAATATCTAGAAGGAAAGCAATTTGGTGGACAGACTTGTTGCAACAGTGGCATCCTATTAAATCACCATGCTCGAATTTAGTGAGCTCTTTAGAACAACCCATTCTTTCACAAATGTTTGTTGAGGCATGGCTAGATGCTTGATTTTATACATCTGTGGTAATGGAACTAAATGAAACATCTGAATTCAGTGATTACGATGTATGCCCCAGTACTTTTGTCCGCATAGTGTATCTGTCTAAACCATGTCTTCTTGTTGGACAATCCCGAATCCACTATAGCTAAAACTGTAGCAAAAACTAGCAGTACCAGCTGTCTTGAAGTCTAAATTTTGTATGTACTTTTGTCCATTTTTGTGAATCCCAGTATGTCATAACCATGTTTATTTGTCTATCAGTTGTTGGGTACATTTGTCTAGTAGCTCCAGTGCAAAACTAAAGATGCAAACCATAGACACCCAACATGTTTCTGCTGATTGACTACATTTGAGTTGAATTTTGGCCAAAATGTGCCTTTAAAAACAACGTGAACCAGAAATCAAAGCAGTTTCCTTCCGTAGTATGAGTGAAATGCTGTGTCTGGGAGGGTCTCTGAACATTTCACTTGGTGAGGGGTGGGAGGTGAAACATAATATAATTAGTTAATATGACTTTTTTTCTGCCTTCTAGTGCATGGTGACAATCAAAACTCAGAATATATTTTAGAGACAGGCAAAAGTCTTTACAGTGTGAAGGAAGTTTGCAGGAAAACCTTTTTTTTTTTTGGCCTTTTAAATGGGGTAGAGTGAATTGTACTTAATATGACCAGAGGCTTGAACTAACAAGGTAAAAACTGTTCGTTTGGCTTTAAGCCAAAAGTGAGTTATGCACTACTGATCACGTTGGAAGCTTTAGTCAGCCTCTTGGTTGGATCTCTCTGGTCTAGATTTAAAATGATCATTGTCTGACTCACCTGTCTCAGTTAAGTGTCTGTAATTTTTTTAAGTTCTGACTTTGAGGCCTGTTCATTATTCCAGTGAATTTAATGCAACAGGCCACAGACCTGCTCTAACCATCCGTCATTAATCATCAGTTGAAGACATTTCAGCAAATGGTTTGTTGAACCAAAATGCCACTTCCTGCACTTACTTTATTAAGATCTCTATTTTCTCCCTTTTTCCGTTCTTTTCCTCCCTACACTTTGGGACAGTAGGCTGGAGGGCAATAGGCTGTTCTTTGAGGGAAACCACAAGTAGTAGAGTGCACAAATTCCTTGTGGGGTATGCAATATATTCCCCTTTTATCACTCCCTGGCTTTTCTGGGAAGTGTTCCGATGGTGGTGCAATAAAAACATACTTTTAGTTATGAAATACGTTGCAGGAAAGATGAGTCTTCAGGCCTAGAACGCTTCATCTGTTCGAGTTGTTGAGCAGTGCTCCTGCAGCGTAATCAAGCAGAAGACATAGATGGAAATGAGTGTTCAGTATTTGAAAGCCAGTCATTCGCTCCTTTGGCCAGTATTAAAGAAAAACACGAAACCCTTCTTATCAGTGATATTAGGGCTTTCATGACGCCTTGTTTAATTTTGCTCACTCAGAATGATTGAAATGTACCTTCTCAGCGCATCAGCAGCGATTAGCTGTCAGTTTGTACGTGTGTGATGATGGTGCGTATTTTAAATTCTCCCACTCGTCTTCATTGCAGTAAGAAACAAAGCTGGATAAATGCATCATTTTGCAGCTCCCACTTCTTGTGCTCTGATAAAGACATTGAAATGAGTATTGCTGGATACCAATCCAATGAAATTTGCTATTTTAAATTCAAGCAGGCGTTATGCCCTACAATTAGCATTTAAGATGTTATTTGTTTTGTTATGCAGTGCTCTGTAGTGCAGAATTGGACATCTGAGCCTCACTAGCTTGACAGGATTCACAATTTTGTATTTTCTTTGGTGTTTTCTTATGAGTGTTCTTTTACTGCAGTACCCGGCATGCAAATACATCACACAGCCATTGGGAATCTGTATGGGGATCAACAAATCCTGACCTCCAGCCACTTATCTAGAGGCTAAAGTATATCTGTGGTGCTAGCCATCATTAATGTAGCAGTAACCTTGAACAGTCATTTTTCTTTTTTAAATGAATAATTGAGTTGAATAAATAACCCGTTTTTAAAAAGTAACCACCTCAAAATGGTTGTACTCTTTCAGAGATGTGCTTCCATCTTCATTGTATGTCATCTGAAGGTGTTTTTTGTCATTTTCAAACCTGGATATATTCAGAGACTACTGCAGCACTGTTGTAAGAGCCAAATAGGTATATTTTCAACAGATACGGTGATGGTTGCATGGTTCATTTTGGCTCTAGTGCCCCTTTAAGAGGAGCATCTAAAAGTAGACTATCATGCTCAAACTACTCAAACACTCTACTACCCCCAGGAAGATAAACACAGGTAACATCACATCACAGTGTGAGTGAATGCTATTTCAGGGTATGTTTGTTTGGATCAGGTTCATTCTTTTTTCCTTTTCCCACTTCAGTATCTGACCAAGCATTTTCTTCTAATACAAGCCTGATACTAATACCTGATATTGGAGTGGTGCCATTTCTAATATATGCATTTTTGCACTTTTTATGCAGTTTGGCAAAGACTTTTTAAAGACTTCCTTGCTTTTCTTTTTTCAATAAAGTATTTTGAAAACAAGCCTAAGGCTGTGCATAGTTTATTGTTCAATTATATCAGATTTTATTGTTTTTAAGCATTTTTTTAGCCCAGTTAATCATCAAAATATCAACCAGATAACACGATTACCGGTAGAATTGATTGTGACAGCCTGAAGTGATGTATATTAATAACTTAACAGCATCTCTTCTGGGAATCCAAGCCTCGGACTGTAGGACTTTAATTTTGCATGTGTTGAAGATGTGTATATTGCACTTTCACGCATCCTTGTGTTTCTGTTCACTTATTACTAATTCAAAGCGTGTGTGTGTGTGTGTGTGTGTGTGTGTGTGTGTGTGTGTGTGTGTGTGTGTGTGTAAGCCCACGAGTGTGCCGTGGCATTTGGAATTATTGAGGCATTATTTATGAGCAAGGCCGCTTGCTGATCAGACTCGACATAGATTCTTTAGTTGGCTCCTGGATGGCAGGATGTAGCTGAGAACACAAAACCGTGTCAGCGCTTTGGGAGATTAGACTCACAAAAGAGTTTTGTCCGGCAGGCGGACCTCCATAGAGACATCCCGCAGGACGGGTGAAGCACAGGGCGCTGTTACAGCTGAACTGCTGGTGAGAACAGTGGTGGATGCTCAGAAAAAGGGAAAAAGAGGACTTTATTATAGAGCGTGAATAACTTCAGACCACCGCTACAGGCCTTGGCTCCTTCTACCAACAGAGTCTTAGGTGGTATGCATGGCAACTTGGTAAATATTTCAGCTGGCTTGGCTTGCCACTGTCTGAGGTCATTCTCAGCTTGCGGAGCTGAAGTAGAAAAGGGCCGTAGGGGACAGTGCTGTCTTGCTGCTGTGCTTCTACAGTAATGACAAATCCTCCAGAGAGTTCTGCTGCAGTTGAAGAACGTTGGACTGTCTTCGTGACATGCTTTGACATGGCATGATGAGTGGACGGTTTTCATGCATGATGTCATACGCCCGTAAGTATTAGAGTTTCAGTTGTGGTTGCTTACAATGTCATCCTGAGAACTGCTGCACTATCAAATGGGTGGGTGGCAGGTTCGGAAAGTACTACCTTTTTCTTCCTGCTGCCATCATTGTGTTCTGACTTTATGGGTTTTTTAATCACATGCATAGGGTTGGGGAAAGATGAACCGTGTGAAATGTGGTGTAGGTTTTGCCGCTGCCAGGTTTAGCTTTGCTGGTGCTGATAGATTTCTGCTCAAAACCCCCTGATGAAGTTCTGCAAAGCATGAGGGTCGATGTCACTCGGTCTCTCAAAGGACATGCATGGATTCCCGTGGTGTCTCCTTACGCTACAAAGTCAACTGACTTAAAAGCCCACAAGTCAAACTGACTCTCTATCAACACCCCCCAATTGTCAAATTGCATTGTATCCATTGCGAGGGTTGAATCTGGCCATTGGCTCCACATTAGTGCAGTTGGTTTCATTCTAATGGCTTCGTCTTCTTCTTCAAACGTAATTGCATCTCTTTGTAGCAGTTATTCAGCTTTAATGAAACATAGCCTGCGATTTTGGAGAAATGATCCATGTCTTTGGACGTCTTCCACTTCAAACTATAAGGGAAGAAAAAAAGGAGTGGAAAAAAGGAATATGCGCTGCTCTCCAACTGCAGAGCAAGTCCTTGAATAACCTATAATTTGCTGACATTTAGCAGAGTGTAAACTCAGCAATGGCTGTAATGCTAACAGTAATCCATAACGTGAGGGAGAACTCTGTTTTAACCCTCATCTCGCAAAAAGTGTTGCTGGAGGGGAAAAAAAGCTCTCAGTTCAGACTTGCATAGTCTGTATGAGTGAAGCTAAAGCAGAACAGTATGCCCACCTATACATGATGGTTTGCAGTATGAGTTGCAGCACAGGTTAAGTTCTGCTTTTTAGGGTAGTTGTAGTCAATTTGGCAATCTGAACACTAAAGATTGAATCAAAGTATCTTTAAAAAAAAAGGGCCTCACAATATAAAAACAAAAGCCTATAAGTTATTTAGTGTTAGGCTCTAAAATTGGCAGCAATTTAGGAGTTTATGATGTGCCTAAATAAGCTTTTTATGAAAATAAAATTCAAAAGGGAGGCAAGGGAGGCAAAGGGGGGCAACCCCTGCTCTGTCCACTGCCTTGGCCTGTATAACATTAAAAAAAAAAAAAAATCAAATGAATTTTTACATTCAGTAACTCGAGCCTTACCTTTTAGGTAATAAACTATTTCTAATCCTGAAATTTATGATTTTTAATTTTATGGTTCCATCCATATGTGCATTACTGCTGGGTTTGTTATCCCACTGGTGGGGAACCTGAATTACTGTGGAGAATATCTTTATCTGCATGTTAAAACAGTGCTCCACTAATACTATTTAGAAGCAATTTTGTAATTATCACAGTGCTAAAAACCTTGTGCTACAACACCTGCATCGTTTAGAACACCAGAGTTATCTGCTTAAAAACTTCATATACAGTATGTACGACTGTATGCTTCAGTAAAAAGAGCGTAGTTAGCCCTGTTTAATGAGGTTTAGTGCTGATTGAAAAATCACAATGTTCAGACTTTTGAATTGTATTTTTAATTGTGGCAATACTGGGACTTTTTAATGTATGTTTCTACTGATTCATTTCAGAATTTCATGCATCATAAAAATGTCTTATTGTTTGGTCGTTGTATATTTTAGTCATATCACCCTTCCCTACTTTGAAGCTAGTTAGGATATGTTGACATACTTTGAGAATGATTTGATATTTGGATTGCACCATCTTTCAGGTGTGCCCGGTGTAGGTTAGCAGTTCTGGCTTGTTCTTTTCTTTCCTGCCATCATCTCTAGTGGTTTTGTCATTCTGTTTGAACTTTACTTCTTATAATATGGGCGTCACGACATGTCCATCATCCTGCTCTTTCTTAGCCATCTTCATAGTGAGAGGAAAGTGAGACAGGAGGTGTCAGGGCAGCTGCGTGCTTTGACTCGGAAATCAAACACCACAGAGGAGTTAATGTGGGTGCAGGGGGTACCAGCACCCTGAAACGATGAGTTTCATCCTTGGGGATCAGATAAAAAACACACACACACACACACACACACACACACACACACACACACACACACACACACACACACACACACACAGTGTCTCACTAAATGAGTTGTAGCGAGCTTCTCAATTGAGGTTTTCCTTCCTTAAATGAATATCCTCTGCGTAGATCCTGTGTACGTTCCACACTACCTCTTAGACATTCTACCTGTACCTAGGTAGACTCTACCTCCAGACACTACTTCCTGCTTGATGTCAACATCTTAAACTCTTAAAAACTGGTCAGTGGGTTCAGATTTCCTACTAAATAGTTCTATTCAAAAGTTTGGAATCGCCATACCAAGGTGTGGAATTACTTTTTCAGTGTTATAAGACCTTTTATTTTACTTATAAAACCATTTTATTGCAGGCAAATGTACAAAAGGATTCCATAATGTTGCTGCTATTCTTCTTTTGATCATTTGTATGATGCTGTAAATATTAAAGATTTGTTGTGATGTGTCCAGAATGATGATTAGAGCTGTAGATGGAGACTGTAATTATTGAAAAAGCTATATAACATTGTAAAAAAAAAGTCATATTAATATCTAAAATGCCCATCACTAGCCATGTTTACATGCAGCCTAATAAACTGTTAATAATCAGACTAATGGCTCAATCAGAATAGAATACGCCCATGTATACACCTCAATGGGAATAGTCTAGTCTTTGCCTGTGAACATAAGCTGGGGTTACACTACGTGACTTCTACCCTGATTCTCAGTCTGGCCGAGTCTGTGTTAGCTGTCTGTAGTCTGAAGTTTTTTGGCTCAGTTGAAGTTCACAGTTGGAGAGAGAATTTAGTAGTTGTGGTAATTGTGGTAGTAGTAGTGGTAGTTGTGGTAGTAGTGGTAGTAGTGGTGAGGGGCATTCAGATTTTTGGCCTGCAGATTGCATTTCAGACCGGTCAAAGTTTATCAAACTGTTTTGTTTGTTTTTTTGATCTCTGAGAGTGATGTACGTGTAAACTCCTCAACGATTCAATCTGAACATATTTCTGCAACAGCTAATGAAAACAGAGTTGAGTTTAAGGCACAATTAAGTTTATGCACAATTAACTCTACAAAAAATACACACTGATCACATTTTTAAATCCATGAACCTCATTTAGCTCATTTTTTCTTCTTTTAGCTGTTGCTTCTTTACTGTGTCCGTGCAAACGGCTGAGAAAATGGCAGTAGTGGTGAGCAGCTCCACGTTTGTTTATATGGGTCTCCTAGTAACAGGAGAGCGAGAGTTAGCGAGAGTTCCATTCGGTTCAGCAAAAGCTTAGACGTTGTGTGGTGTGTGTGATCCCCAATATTTCAGTCGCCCAAAAAAATCAGCAATCAGTTTTATTGTGTGAGATGCCCAGGCTTTATGTAATCTGTTAAGACTTTAAAATTCGTATAGTGAACCCGAGGCTATAGTCATTGTGGTCATCATTCTACCGTTGGAGTTTTGTGGTGATCCTTGCAGCACTACTTGTGTGTGTGTGTGTTGTACTTGGTGAAAAAAAGATTCTGATTCTGATTGTATTCCAAAATTCTGATTCCATATTCCAAAACTCTGATTTTGTATTCCAAAATTCTGGTTCCAGAGGCCTCCATAGTGCCGTGTTCCTCAGATGCAGTCCTTGGTTTTTAGTGTGCCAGGTGTAGGACCGTTAAGACTTAAAGACCTTAACATTAGTGATGGCTCACCTCCTTGGTGTCATTCATTTCAGCTATTGCTATGATAAAATGTGATGTTCTTCATAAACTCTGTCAGGCTGCCTTTAACAGCCTCTCTGTGAAGTGTCATCGCTGCTATCACGGCTGTGTGATATCAGGAGCATCAGGTTTCTCCTGAGCAGCTCGTGGGACACTCAGGGACTCAATGGGGTTGTTTTCTAAACGCAGCTGTGAGCCTCGGGGACTCAATAAACGTGCAAGTGACCTTTTGTTTACTGACCCCAGCTATAGCATTGTGCTAACAGAACTAGAGATAGTGCAGAGGTTTGGACAGCTGCCATTTTCATCAGAAACTAATTTTCTTCTTTTTTCCACTCGACTTCTTACGCCTCGGTCCGCCAGCGAACAGAATGCGGCAGTTTGTTTACGTTTCATTTATTTTCATGAGTCCCTCGAAGGTATGCTTCAGCGAGAGGCTAATCTGTTTATCTTGCTCAAGAAGCACGGGTATCAAACGCGTACAGCTCACTCTCTTATACATGATTTAATCTGCTTTTACTTGTTAATCACTGACGCTGTGTATGACTGACATCAACTTTTGGGAGACGGAACAGTTTTCCCATTGACTGCATGAGGGAAATGTGCTTTGGTGCCCTGATTGACCCATGAAGATGTAGGAGTTCTGTTAATTTGCTTGTTGTCTGGAGGAAATGCAGAAGTATGAAATGGAGAGCATATCGCTGCTGTCAGAGTAAAACCTCGTATCTCCAAAACTTTACAGGAGAACCAAAAACTCTGCTTTACTTTTAATGTATGTCAATGGAACCAGACTGCTTATGATGAAATTTACACACAAGGTAAAGGCCAACAGGCATTTTCAAATAATGTAAAACCAGAAAACGAAACTTTGTATTGAATTTGTGAGTAAACTATTCTTTTAAACTCCGTTGCTTCTCATTGCAAGAAGTGCAACATTTGAATCTCTGGTTCTGCCTAATGTGTTTGCTTAAGCTTTGGAAGATGAAAAATAGGAGTGGGCAATATGACAATATCCTTTGTTAGTATGATAAATTATATCGCAGTATGTTTTTCAGAGCATGTCGTGGATATCATTAGTACTCGAAGAGCACTGACCAACTTCATTGTTCTTATAAGGGGAGCATAATTAGGCCTGTTTATTGGATTTAGTGCAGTGTGTGCAACACTGAATAAAAATTATGTTCATAGGTTTGATAGATTTTTCGCTTGTTTTTTGTCTGTTTGTCAAACAAACCTCAGAGAAACAACGTGGACTATGACAAATGATGGCATATTTTTGCTATACTGCCCTCCCCTACGGCAAAGATCTCTCTGGAGTTACTGAGAATTTCCACTGCCAGATGATTCTTTATAACAGTGCATTGATGGGGGTTGATAGTGATAGTGGGAGTGAGTCAGTGAAGTGAATAGCCAATAAGCATGATTGTTATATATTCTAGACTGCTGATTGGCCATCTACATTCTACATGTACTTGTTATTAGTGGGAGTTGGTGTGGGGCAGTATGACTATAATATATCATTATTGTGATAATTGATCACAATACAATATGCTTTTCTGAACATATTGTACATATCATCAGTACTTGTAGAACACTTGAACAACCGTGTGTTTCATTAAAAAGAGATCAGAAAAAAAAATTGTGACATAATGAATATTTCTTGAAGTATCACGATATTGCGCAGTTCTGCAATGGGCGCATGATGAAATATAGATCATCTGGATATGTATTTCAAACTTGAATTGATAGTGCATTTATTGTGCTTCAGAAGAGCAGGATGTTTAGGCAGTACTGGGCTACTGTGTTAAAATATATATTTTATTAATTTTACTGTGTTGGTAACCCTACAGAAACGAACCTCTTTCATGGCAATACAGGTGGGTCTAGCTCTATATTCATTACCAGTTCTGTTCCATAAGCGTTTGTGTTGTCCTCAGCTGATGTGTACAGGAAAAATATCACTTATGAGCATCAGTCTGCAATATCCCCGGTTATTACCGTCAGTGTTTCTTGATTAGTCTGTAATCTGTCACAGTCTGTAAACATTCCCACTTCCAGGACTACACATTTCTAGTATGGGTCAGACACACTTTTTTGGGTTGAAGGTAGGAGGTGTTATATTGAAAGGTATTGTTCAGATATCAGCATCCAAGTCAAGGTGTCTGTATCGATATCAAAATGTAGTTCTTTTTTTCTTTTCCATTTGTCTCTTATGTTTGCCTCAGTTGGACAGAAGATCAAAGAAGAACTGGATATGTGTGGATGTGTGTGTGTGTGTGTGTGTGTGTGTGTGTGTGTCTTTCTGTGTATGATCTCTTGTCTGAGTGTGAAAGTAAGTGTGCATTAGCTGCTGTATATACTGAACCGGAAATATGCAGTGCTGTCCTCACCTCCTCTGTGTAGTGTTTGAGTGTGCCGGTCAGGTAGTCTGGCTCTCGGCACTGGGAAATGTGTTATGCTGAGTTCATTTGAAGTGATAATAAGCTGTGTGTGTGTGTGCGCGTGCGCATAGAATGTTAAAGCTATCTGTGTACCAAGCATTTGATTGGCTTGTTGCTTTCAGTTTTTTCTGGAGAAATGTACCTGAACTTCTGATGCGAGGACTGCTGTTAAAATCCTCTTTTCTCGCAATTATCTCAAAGAGCCGGATTCATCATCATGGAAGACAGCAAGTTGCAGCCTGACCCTGAGCTCATGTGCTCTAAAGCAGGGAGTATTTAATAAGTACTGTTACAGCAAATCACCCGCCAGAAGGGAACTGCTGCTGTGCTCTCGCTCACTTTGGCGTTCTGAATATTTCACATTGGATGAGCAATATATGAATCATGGCGCAGTTTTCAGTTCCTTTTTTGTTTTGGAGGCTTTTCGCCTTCTGTTATTGTCTAAACCAAGTGAAATGCTTGCTCATTGGAGTTCATCTCAGATGGTTGGCCTGACTAGTGTACAATGTTCCCCTTAATGACCCTGAGAAACCTTTAGCAGTGTGTTTGGGGTCATTGTCCTGCTGGAAGATTAAACTTCCTCGACCATCTGGCATCTTTTGAGACATCTGGTTGAGTCTTGGCAATTAAGGTGCCTCTGTTTATTTCACAATTCATCCTGATGCTGCCTTCACCATGTTTCAAAGATGAGGTGATATGGTTTGGATAATGAGCCTTTTTTTCCTCTGCATTTTCCTCATTCCATCTTGCTGGTACAGATCATTCCTTATCTCATTTGTCCACAAGGACTTAACAGACTGTTTTTTTGTACTTCTTAATATGGCTTCACTGATCACCACAACACCAGGATGGTAGAATGATGTCAGCGGTGTTGAGCATGTCCCTGTCAAGGTCACCCATATTTCCTTTTTTCCGCGGGACCAGAGCTAAATGAAGCACATTTTAAAGCAGAAGAACAAACCCAGCCTCTTCGGCGTTGCATTGGTGCCACTCACAAATGCTCTCCATGTGGCTGCACACAGTTTAATGCCTTGTTTATGCTTTCCTCCGCAAGTGTCACATGAGCAGCAACAACAACAGAAGGTCACTGTACAAAAAAACAAAAAAAGAAGATGCATGTAATGATGCTGGGATATCTTGGGAGCCACAACATTTTATGTCCATTTGACCATCTTTACTGTAAATATGTCTCAGTGTGTGCTACTAGCCTAGGCTTGTAAGCTTTAGCTCAGCTATAGCTGCTTTTCTCACATCTCTGGCAGTCAACTTTTCTGCAGTGGTAGAATGAGTGGTAGAAAAGTGGTAGAAGTGGTTTCTTGTAAAATGTCTCTCAGCGTTCAACTTATTTATGAGGCCAAAATTAGCTTCTTATCCATCAGCTTCAATTTCCCATTCCACCTTAAATGGTGCCTGAGGCGCCAGAATGTAACCATTTAAGGTGGAATGGGAACAACTAGCTGATTTCAGCCTCACAACTTTATAGTGTTTGACAGTTTTGTAAATGGACCAGGAAACCAGCGGAGTGCTTATAAACGCAGATAAATCCAATCTCCAAATTATCGATGTTCGTCTTAATTCTGTTGTCTACATTGCTATGGTGACCATCTTCAGGGTTTGAGGTTGGTGAATTAGCACTGATAAGGTACTTTAGGGCCTGTCTTCCAGCGTTTTAATGCTATTTATTGCTGTAATGGCTATAAAAGCAGAGATTTATTTTACTGCAGAGGAGGATTATTTTATTTTTACCTAAAAATCTAATTATACTGTGGAGCCGCAACAGCACAGTAAAAGCTCCGGAGCTGCATGTTGCCGATGCCGAAAGTGTGACCATAAGACACACTATTTAGGAACCTGCACTCTGGACCTGCTCTTAAACGGTCCATATCATAACCTGAATTTTCCTCACTTTTTTTGAAATAATAAAATTTGATATACTTTTGTATATAAACATTGTTTCGAAAGGTTTTTAACCTTACTGATGTCAGTAGTGTTTATTTTTGTAAAGTAAAAGAGAGATCAATAGGAATGTAATATTTGATCTTTTTTCCTTTTATCTTTCTTTTATTTTTTTACTTTTATCATGCAAATTGCCATTTGGCCTGTGCTGATTCAGTGAGCAGGTAAATTTCTCTTCTTTTTATTTTGGCTTATTGAGTTTAATTGAGCACTTTGTTTCTCTCTGCTGTGTCTCGTCTCTCCTGCTCTTCTTTCTCTCCATTCTGAAAGGCCTCCTGACTATTCCTGACTAGCTATGTGAAGAACTGGTCATGCTTCACCAGGGGTCACCGGGAGTGTGATATCTTTCAAAAGCCCTCTGCCTTTCTCTCACGTCTCTTGCCTGCTTCACTGCTCCTAACAAGCTGCAGCAGCAACCCAATAGGACCTTCCTAGCTGTTCATATAAGAGCATTTAAAGTTCAGAGTGTTAATTTGAACATTTAATACAGTGACTTCTACGAGAGAGTTAGAGAAATACAGAGTGTCAGTGTACCAGCAAGTTTTTGTTCCTCCTTCACACTCAGTGCGTCTATTTGAATTAGCAGTTTAACGTGAGCCTTTTAGAGGTCGTCTGCAGTCAGTGCATTCCCTGCTTTCTAAAGGAGTTGGCTTTATTCTGGAGAGAAATGCTCCACTATGGGTCTAACCTCTCACCAAAAGCACTTTCAGTCTCTCCGTATGTCACACTTCGGCTTTTTTAATGTGCCTGCTGAACAAAGACAGACGTATTTGATGAATTTTCTCTTTGATTAACACAAACGAGGCTTTGCCGAAGACCCGCAGAGACAATTATTCCAGAATATCTTTCTCATCCGTCGAGGAGGTGGAGGGCAATGAAAACATCAACTGCTGTGAGATCCACCTGTTCGTTTCTCTCTTGCTCTCTTGCTCACTATCACACACTCTGTCTGAGAGAGAGAGAGAAAGAGAGAGAAAGAGATTCCCTTTTCCTTTCCCTCTCTTTCTATTTTTCTCCCTGCCCTCTTTCATTCTCCTTGCCCCTCTCTCCCTCTGCCTCTCTCTGCCTCTCTCTGCCCCTCTCTCCCCCTCTCTCTCTCTCTCTCTCTCTCTCTCTCTCTCTCTCTCTCTCTCTCTCTCTCTCTCTCTCTCTCTCTCTCTCTCTCTCTCTCTCTGCCTCTCCCTCTCTCATTCCTTCTGCCTCTCCCTCTCTGCCTCTCTCATGTCGTCTCTCTCTCTTCCCCTGCCCCTTCTGTCATTCTCTTTACCTTTCTCACCCCCCCTCACGCTCTCGCTCTCTCTCACACGCTCTCTCTCATTCCTTTTTCCTCGCTCTCGCTCTCTCACATGCTCTCTCATTCATTTTGCCCCCCCTTTCTCTATCTCACCCTCTCTCTTCCCCCCTGCCCATTCTATCATTCTCTTTGCCTTTCTCATTGCCTCACTTATTCCCTCTCTCCCCCTCTCTCCCTCACCCCCCCCCCTCTCTCTCCCTCTCTCTCCCTCTCTCCCTCTCTCCCTCTCTCCCTCTCTCCCTCTCTCTCTCTCTCTCTCTAACTCTCTCTCTCTCTCTCTCTCTCTCTCTCTCTCTCTAACTCTCTCTCTGTGTCTGTCTGTTTATCTGTAGAGGTTGATGGATAGTCTGCAGTATTGTCTGTGCTGATCCTGGAGCAGCAGCGCTTTGTGCCTGAAGGCTGAGGTGTCACTGTGGCTCGTTTGTGTTGTCCGTCTCTCGGCTTCGTCGCACAGGGAGTCTGGGACGGCCCCTGCAGCTGAGCCTGCTCCGTCCACTCTCAGGGGCTACTTTCACATTACAAGCCTTGTTGCTCAATTACGAAGTTTGGCTTTAATGCGATGTTTTTGCCATGACTGTTTACATTCGGCAGTGTCAAATCTCTCATTACTGTGAAGGCACCCATACCCTGAAAGTTAGCAGCAGTTGATCTGTGTTTCTCACAGGAGGAGGAGGAGGAGGAGGAGGAGGAGGAGGAGGATTTAAAAAAATAAATAAATAAAATTTAAAATTCCAACTTGATCATTCTCATTATAGTTACATGGCCACATATTAGATATGCATCCAGTCTGGCAGTGCATGTGAAATTTCAGATTTCTGCTGAAATCTGGTTAAAAAAATGACTTCAGTGTTTAGACATCTCTGGAAAAACAGCTGTTTTCTGTGTTCACACAGCTCTTGTGTCACGTTTAAGAAAAATTTGGTTTAGTGGCATGTCAACCCTGTAATGTGAGCATATCTATCTGTCAGGCCTAATGTAGATATTAAATCATTGGTGGGGTCTGGATACATTTTGCCTGATTGATATCATTAGCCTACACGCTCAAGTGTGATAACACATAAACACAAACAGCTGAATCTATGTTTGAGCAATGGTTCTTGTCACAGGTGTCATCTGTTTCATGTTTAAATCCAGAATAAAGAACTTAAGGTCGCACCCTATTGGCAAACAGCTTGCAATAAGGTAATGCTACCACTGCTACTTCCAAGAGAGATCGATCATTCAGAGCCAGTCACACTGTCTCCTGTTCTAATGAGAGTGGATAGAGAGGGAGTTAGAGACAGAGTTGCTGAGCAGGCTTGGTAATTCACAGAGAGAAAGACAGCTGCATTGTGCCGCTCCAGCATGTCCAATATTGGGCCGATTGTCATGCAAATTCTCTGGCCGGCGTTTGATTTGAGGGAGCGTAAGGCAACGCCGTGCTTCAGTTCCTGGTGAAATCTGATAAGCTGCCGATGTGATGTGCAGCTGGAGAGATGAGAGAGGAATACATTCGTTACCAAGCTGAATGGAGTGGAGCAGTTATTAAACTGAACCATAAGGCATATATGCAGACTCTCATTTTTAATTCTAGTTTGCAGTGTCAGATACGCCATCGCAGATCATATAAGCACCAAAAATACTCTGGAAAATTGATGGTGTTTGCTCAGTCTCACTGTTTCTCTAAATGAGTGCTAAGACTGAGGCCTGTTCAACTGACTCCTCCAATGCCACATACAACTTTAATTGAGCCTAAAATTGTGACGGACTGTAGCTCAACAAACTTGTCTGAGGCTGACTGTAGCCTCACAAATTCTGTCCAAACCTGAAAGTAGCCTGATGGAGTGCTGTTCGAGCCTCACTTGCCGTCACAATTCTGTCCCACCCCAACCTAGCCCACCACACTTCTGTTGGAACCTGACTGTAGCCCAACAAATTATCCAAACCCGACTGTAGCCAGACATTCTTTCCCAGCCTGACAAAGTTCTGTCCTAGCTGGACTGTTGCCTGACAAAAGGGTGTCCTAGTCAGACTGATGCCTGAGAAAATTCCAGCCCTATAAAACTGTGTCCTAGCCGGATTGTCCCTCAACAAATTCTGTTCCGGCCCAACTGTAGCCCTACAAAATAGTGTCCTAGCTGGACTGTCACCTGACAAAATATTGTCCCAGCTTTACAAAAAGACAACGTCCTATAAGGTTTTAGTCTTGTTAAACTTTACGTAATGCATGATTCTCATGCTCTGCTCTACTGTCACGTAAAAAAAGATCTGACCTGAGCCCAGCAAATATTTCAGAAACTACTTCAACAACTTCAGCATAAGTAGTCAGATGTCGTCACGCAAATATTTCAGGCTTGACTGCTCTCTCTAGGTTTCTTCCTTGATTTATTTACCAGTCAAGCACCTAACACCTGATTTGACTGGTTATCTTCCTTCATATGAAGGACATTAGTGTATTGGTTATGTTTTGCTGCTTTTTTTTCTTTTTCTCTTTGTTTTTGTAGAGTACCATTTGCCATGAGAGTAAAATAAGTAAGGCTTTCTGCGTTGCAACCTGTACCTGTTTACATAGCAAACAGTCAATAATCAGGCATACAAGCCTTTACCAAGCCTTTAAATGAACTCTTTACTCTGAAACGCTAATGCAGAAAAAACATTCAAAACGCTTATCAGGCCCTACTAAATGAATTTTATAAGTAGTCTTTTAGAATGACAAGTTAGCCTTGCCCTTTACTTTAGTTCAGTGATTGAATTCATCAGATAATAACCAAACCTTTTATGAGTTTGATTTAAAGAATACTTCAACAAAAAAGGCTAACTCACACAGTTCACCCCAAATGTAGGCAATTGGCCAAGACTTGTGTGGAGGCCAAAGTTTGGTTCAGGAATTCTGAGCCTGATGTAGCCAATAATCAATGGAAGCTCATATACACCAGTTAGCATTGTGCATACCTAAATCATCACATCCATTAACCTCCATAGCTCCAGTACTAACCTGAAGAGCATTAGGACTTCAGATGCCAGACGTGTATTGCCAGGTTGGGCAGATGGAGACTGAACTACAATGTACAGTGATGCTATAAGAACATTTGCTTTAGTGAAAGAAACCAGACTAAATCACCAACAACCACAGCCCAGATTCCACAACTCTTGCTGGGGCAACACTGTCTTGCATAACAGAAAGATTAAAACATCCGCCTGAAGCCAGATTTATTACTGGTTGATGCTTTATAGCTTGGTGACCTGATTCATTGCCTTTTTGAGGGAGTGCCTTATTGATGAAGGGAGTGGTTGGACTGATATGAGGAGGAAATGACTACTGCGTTCCTTCAGGTAGTACATGAATCCTCTTCCTCTGGTGAAGGTGGTTTTGGCCTGACCCAGCCCTGCCTGCAGACAGGTCTTAACAGAGTGTACAGTGTGTTTCTTGCTGTTGCAATGGTACAAGCTCTGGTGAATGTTTCCGAAGGTGTTCTTCCATCCGGACCCCAACAGCTCCTCTGTGGAGGAGAGAGAGGGAGCGTTCGTTCTCTTCACTCACAGCTCCTCACCTCTTTGATCCGCTGTAAGCTCACTGCAGGTAGGCTGTCTGACCTTTATGGCTGGTGACTGTGTTGACTACACAAGTTTTACTAATTCTTATTCCCATCATTGAAAATGAATGTTTGTTTGATGTTAATGTTTGCTGCACTTTGTCATATTTTTAATTTAATAACATGTACAATGCACAATGTACATATGTATAAATATGTGCAATTAGGTGTAGCTATTAAGTGTACAAATTGTTTCCACTATAGCTTCCAAATTCCCTCTTAGGGATCAATAAAGTACCTTTGTATACAAATGTTCTGGCACCCCTTACACATTTAGTTGATTTCCTAAGAGAAAGGTGCCCTTCCTTTACAGAGAACATACTTTACGGTACATTTTAAGACCCAATTACTTGAATTAGTTAATTTGCTGAATATATTGGGATGGAAAAAAGCATGAAAATGTGCTCTGTGCTCATGTTAAACTCAGGAAATGAATAGAAATTGTGCACTAAAATTTGTCAAATTAATAAGTTTATTCTCTGTAGAGATGTGTTGGCTTGTTGTAACGCAGAAAAAAAGTAATTTGACTAGGACTGTTTATACTTATCAGTCTTTTTGTCTGGCTTTCTTTCTGGATGTTTGTCTGACTGTCTAATTCCTCATCAGTCTGGCTCTGTCCATCTGAACAGCAAATCCAAAGTTCACATGGTCCCTTACAAATTTTTAGTCTGTTTCAGTATTTTTGCTTAAATTCTGTAATTTTACAGTGAATCACTATAACACAGCCTTATTATTGCTTATTTTTTAATAAGTAATTTAGAACATAAGAAATGCAACCTGTCTAATATGTGATGTGTATTGTTTTCATCCAAAGAATGTTTAGCGCTTTAAACAGTTTGCCAATGTAGGCTATGGAAACAGAAGCTGTTGGCAATGTTTTATGAATGTGAGCACCACTTTTTTCCATAAGCTTTAGCAGAGAATTTGCTTATTGATGGCCAAAATGTAGCAATTACTACTGCTACTACTGCTACTGCTACTGCTACTGCTACTACTACTACTACTACTACTACTACTACTACTACTACTACTACTACTACTACTACTAATAATAATAATAATAATAATAATAATAATAATAATAATAATAATAATAATAATAATAATTTCTTGATTAGCAAGTTAAGGTGAAGTCAGCGAAGCCAAAGGTACACAAGTTGCAACATGCATGAAATTATTGATGGAATCATGACAAACACAACTTTTTTTAATCAATGAAACAAAACTGTTACAGCTGTTACAAAAAAGTTTGATGGAAACTAGATACTGGATGGGAGACTAAATTGGATTTCCAGGTTCTAAAAGCTTTCGAGTTCTAACTTTTATTTTGGTTATGGGTCAGTCAGTAAATGTAAAAAAAAAAAAAGAAAGTCACTCTACAGAGTGATGGACTACATTAACAAGCTGTTAATTTAAATACATTTTTATTTGTGTAGAAAGTCAACTATCGTCAAGTGACTATGGACCACAGAACGAGGGCAAGAATTTCCATCTATGATCAAGTATTGCTGTCATTTCAAGAATTAACATAATAAAGCAGTGATTAATGCAGAGATTTCTGGCGTAGAAGTAGCTTTTTCTCATCAAATTACCACGACAAGGGTTATGCTAATGATACAACTATTACAACTATGTGCTTTCCTGTGTTCAGTATTTGAAATACCTCAATCATAACCTACCATTGAATATTAATATTGGAAACTGCTAGCCTGTTAGCTTTCTCTTTGCCTGTTAGTTGTCTGCTGAGTTGGTCAGCATAGTTTTAGTTTTTAAGAAAACAGTTTCACATAAAACCTGGTTTTTATGTGGGGTTATGTCCTGTGTTTAGTACTGATGCTAATGATAGTCCCATCATTTCATTTTATATGCTCAGTGGTTCATATGAGCAACATAATGGTGCATTACTTCAGATTCCAGTTGTTGTGAAATATATGAAGTGTTTTATCCCGGCTTTGAATGCGGCTCAGCCAGTCAGGTTTGAGTACCAGATCTATTCATTTTATAATTATCACCATGATTAGGCACAGCTAAGTGAGGCTTGTATTTGCTTTAAACGGTTTGCTGAAGCTCATAGTTGTGGCATAGCGAGGAACAGAAAACCTGTGTGTGGGGGTGGGGGTGTGTGAGTGAGTGAGTGTGTGTGTGAGGGTGTGGGTGTGGGTGTGTGATCTGTACTGTTACTGTACACGTTTTTGAATTGTTATGATGTAAATCTTTTGCTTCATCCATCTACCCCGAGAGTCTGTGTGCACCTTTTGCGTATGTGTCTGTGTGTGGTGCTTGTCTAACTGTTGAACCTGGGAAGTGTTCCAGATCCTCTGGGCGTGTCAAACAGAGTAAAACATTTTTCAGCTGTCGTTTATTCACTTGTCCTCTCTCTCTCGCTCTCTCTCGCTCTCTCTCGCTCTCTCTCGCTCTCTCTCTCGCTTGCTCTCGCTCGCTCGCTCTCTCTTGCTCTCGCTCTCTCTCTCGTTCTCTCTCTCTCTCTCTCTCTCTCTCTCTCTCTCTCTCTCTCTCTCGTTCTCTCTCTCTTTCTCTCTCTCTCTCTTTCTTTCTTTCGTTCTTTCTTTCCCCCACAGAAAGTCAAACATTTACAGAGGCTAATTATAGCCTTTTGCATTCTCTGTTGTCAGTCGTTTAATTACACATTACACAAACATACAAACTTTGGCTTTATCTTCCTCAGTGTGCACCTCTTCCTCAGCATGTGTCTGCTAGAGGTGTGTGTGTGCTGTGGGCTTTGGGCTGAGGGGATTTGGGGGGTAGACGTTGTGCCCTTTCTGAAAAGTGGATTTAAAACTCACAGTCAGTCATTAAAGCTGCAGGTCGCTTCAGTGAGTCCGTCATGTTTCTTTAAGAATCCGCAGCTCTGCTGGAAGGTTTTTGGTTTTAGGATCAAAAGCGTTAATGACCAGCTTGGGTAATTAGCCTGGATTGACTGTCTGTGTGTGTGTGTGTGTGTGTGTGTGTGTGTGTGTGTGTGTGTGGGTGTGTGTGTGGGTGTGTGTGTGGGTGTGTGTGTGGTTTTTTTTAATGTTTTGGGTTGAAAAATGTCATAACTGGGTAACTATGGAAAACCAGGAGAAAAAGTGTAGTACCTTGTAATATTGGAATGTGTGTTTTTATTTATAACAAAAGCACAATCTTTGTTCTTTTTTTAAACTCAAAGTTTACAAAAGTTATAACCATTTATTTTCGGATACTGTCAGACTTACGTTCTCCACCCATGTGTAAACGGAGCATCTGATATCTTTTGCATGCTAAACTGGCCACGATTACAGGGATTTTTTTGCTTGTGATTGCGCCATAACTGAGCTTTTTGGAGCAGTGTAGTTGTGAGACTGATGAAAATCTGTGAAGTTCACAACATTGTGCCTTTATTTGAAATATTTAATGTCTTTTAAGCTGGATAGTCTCTCATATTTGCAAAACGCAAACCCATGTGTTCTGCACAGGTTTGATTTTCTTATAGCTCCAGTTTAGAGACCACCTGTTCTTGCATATCAAACAAAAACACTGATCTACGGTTGGTTATTTTGCTCGCCAGTCAAACATCCCTTTCCTATTAAAGTAGGCGTTTCTGCACCAAATTAAGGGATACATTTGCCTTGTGAGGTAGTAGATGGAGCTTCAGCAGAATGTCAGAGGTTCGGAGTTCCTGAGATGAGCAGAAATAAAAACGCTTATTTCAGAATCACTAATGCCAAGATTGCAAAAGATCCAGCATGGTTCAGACTTTTAGATTTAAAGTATCTGAGATTAGTATCGGAAAAGAGAAAAAGCGGTACGCGTGCATCACTAGTTACATGCAATACTCTACTGCTTCTACTGGTCCATTCATCATGAAAGCTCTATTAAAGTGATGTCTGGCATTGTATAGAAACAAATATATCTGTATGTGTTAAATCAAAGTAAAATCACTTTTATTGTCTTGTAACATTTACACGTGTGTAGGTGAGTGAGAATTTTAGGTGCTTAGCCCCTCATGTAGCACAGTATTAAATACACAAAATA
Source organism: Pygocentrus nattereri (assembly GCF_015220715.1). Lineage (NCBI taxonomy): Eukaryota > Metazoa > Chordata > Actinopteri > Characiformes > Serrasalmidae > Pygocentrus > Pygocentrus nattereri. The sequence continues at coordinate 13,710,782 of NC_051216.1, read as the reverse complement.
TGCACGTTGCACTATCCTTACACAAATACAAAGATATAAAAACGATATATTATGTGAATAGTTAGCTGTATGTGAATACAGTTAGCTGGTGTGTTGCTGTGGAATACAGACGGAGTGACTTACGCTTCATATGGGGTTCATATAGGTCTGATTGTTCATGTGAGTCCATGAGTTCATGTACAATGCACAGTACATAGCTACTGGCTATTCAGCAGCCTAATGGCCTGGACTTCATGCTTCTGTACCGCCTGCTACTCGGCTCTAGCGAGAACAGGCAGTGGTTTGGGAGAGTGGAGTCCTTTATGGTCGTCCTAGTCAGGCAGTGGCTGGAGAGATGGAAGCTGAACCTCAATGAAGTGTGTATGATATGTTTCTCTCTAAAAACAATCCTTGCTCCAAGCACACATTTCCTTGAGTACAGAGTTTGATTTATGTCTTATGTGCCTTGATTTGACACTAAAATCCCCTCAGTGTTGATTTTTATGCCTTTTATTGGAACTGAAATATGGTATTGATTGTGCTTAGTGAAGGCTGAAAAGGCTCGTGTGCATCACACATATCACTTTTATGCAGTAGTGTCAATATGGTGTTTGCGAGAGGCTATTAAGCCTCATGAGTCTTTAGGGAGGTTTTAGTGAGGTGGCTATAAGCTGCGTAACGAGAGTGGCCAGGACCCTTTTTAGTTCTTCTCTCACGCGGCCAGGCTTTGCACTCTCACACATCCATTCCAAGGCTCGTATACGTTAACCTCAGCCTTGTCCGATTTGTTTCAGAAGTCCCGTAGAGACGAGACAAGGCCTGTTGGACTCATTTGAGTTGAATGCTTTATTTCGTCCTCATGGATTTCAAGTTTATTAGGGTGCGAGTTGCATTCTGCATTAACCCCAGCTGAACGCGCGATTAAGCCGATGATGGGCGAGCGGCTAACTGATAGAGCCCTGGGGCCGTGATGGTGAATAGAGCCTGTTAAAGCATCCCTGATCAGGCTAACGTCACTAATCTGGAAGCTCTGGCTGTCTTTGATCTTGATAAATGGTCCCCAAGCAGGCCGTAGCCACACCATGCATTAATAATGCACTGTCCTGTCTGTTTCAGTTAGGGAACCCGAAGCACCGAACTCATTGGGGAATTTGTTTTATGACATGCACTCTGATTAGCATCCAGTCAAGATTGGGCAAAGTGAGGCGGCAGTACAGTGTCACAGCTGTGTGTTTTGATTTCAAATTTTGGTGTAGGACAAAGAGTTGTGAAGGGACCTGCCTGTAACGGTAAACATGGCATCAATGATTGTGCCAGTTTTGCGTTCAACTGGAAGAAGAAGTGATAAGTCATGAGATGTGCACGGGCATATCCTGAAAGCTGCTTTCCTTTTCATGAAAGGACCTGCCTCAGTTTGCTTTCGCCTTAAAGAAGTCTTTATTTACTGTTGAGCGCCAGTTTTAGAGTAAGAGTAGTGGTACTACTAATTATTCTTACCTTTATTCATTAATGATTTGTAATTTTTTTTTTTTATTTGTAAAGTTATTACAGTTATTACTAATATTTACATGATTTTGCTTACAGTTGAAGGAAAGAGTAAAAAAAAAAGATACTTTTCCCTTTTGGAAGATGTAGTTCAGTAGGGATCCACAAGTAAAGTTTTATACATGAACTTTCATGCTTCTCACTTAGTTTAAATGTAATTAAAACACCTAACAGGTTTCAGCATGTTGCCTTGGTCATGGCATATTTTCTTTGAAGTCAAGTGTGTGTGCGTGTGCGTGTGTGTGTGCGTGTGTGTGTGCGTGTGTGTGTGCGTGTGTGTGTGTGTGTGTGCGTGCGTGCGTGCGTGTGTGTGCGCACATGTGTATATATAGCTCATTTAAAAAAAATAAAAAACTAACACAAAAGCAGTTTTTGATCCGATGGTAATAGTATGCTTTTTAAATGGGACATATCCTACCATTTTGTCATATTTGGTGCTCTTGAATTTTATTTTTACTCAGATATCTACTTCTAACAGTGCCCAAAACACTTTTCACCTTTCTCAGCCCCTCTTACAGTTAAGCATAAATTCCACAGATTTTCAAAGCCTGTGTATAATTAAATGCTTAACGTGTAAACAAGGTTAGCCAGAGTGGTTTTAAATGAAAGCTCAGTTCAAGGGAAACTGAGTCAGAATTGTTCACAGTGGTGTTGATAGAAACCAGACGTCGGAAGAGTTCAGTGCATCTAAAAGCTCCCTCACAAAGTTATTACATGAAATGGTAACTGATCTGTCCCTGATGTCTTGGATATTCTTAAACAATCGTTTTGATAATGTGCGTTATAAAGTCCATTGTTTATATAGAGGCATGCACCGGTGGCTGTGAATAGTCCCCAGACAAAGCCATTTATTTTTTCAGATTTACCACAATTTGAATAATATCAACGTTAGATATACAACTCGGACACATGTAAGGTCACTGGTGGTTTTGGATAGTAAATAAAATGGCTGTCTTTGTGTTATAGACATCATGAGCCCTGGTTCTGATCACCCCTGCTGTAAAGAAATCTGAGTCAGTTTCTCTACAATGCACAATTTTACATCAAACCACTGAATGACTATCAATGACAATATAATGCAGAAATTTTGAAAAAGTGGTGGAATTCCCCTATAATTGGGCTGTGTGTCACTGTGCCTTTAAGACCAATTTATTTAAATGACCTCTGATTGGCTGCTTCTGATTCATTCAGAAAGCAGTCCAGGCTGAAGAAACACTCCTTATAACTTAGGTGTAAATGGGCAAGGCTGAAATGCTTCAGATCGAATGTGTTGGTTTTTGTGAGCTCACAAAAACCATGTATTAAAAAGGGGCTGCTTTTGCAGTTTAGTGTCCGTAAATGTGTGTGTGTGTGTGTATGTATATATGTGTGTATTTATATATATGTGTGTGTGTGTGTGTGTGTGTGTAATTATATATATATATATATATATATATATATATATATATATATATATATATATATATATATATATATATAATTACACACACTGCTCAAAAAAATAAAGGGAACACTAAATAACACATCCTAGATCTGAATGAATGAAATATTCTCATCGATTACATTGATTTCCATTGATGATTTTTGTGTGATTTTGTTGTCAGCACATTCAACTTTGTACAGAACAAAGTATTCAATGAGAATATTTCATTCATTCAGATCTAGGATGTGTTATTTGAGTGTTCCCTTTATTTTATTGAGGTGTGTGTGTGTGTGTGTGTGTGTGTGTGTGTGTGTGTGTGCTATTTATGTATACACTGTACTGTATATTTACATACTTACTCAAACTTTAAACAGAGAAGACTTGGGTGTTTTAAATGATTTGCAATTTTATTTATTTAATTTGCAGCAAACAACCTCAGATTGTCATACCGTCTGGCATCTTCCCCTATACCTGAAACACTAGCAGTGCAGCAATGAGGAGGAGTTTCAGGAAAGCTTAGATATTTCTGCTGGAGTCTTGTGAGTCACGGCTACCCAGCCACAGAGTCCAGCCAGCAAGGTTCCAGCTGGAGGTTAAATGACCTGCTGTGGTCCAGTACAGCGCTGCCATTGTCATGGCAGTAGTACAGCCTGACTTTGCGTTCCAGTCTTGTCACCTTTGGATCACCTGTAGGTCAGGATAAAGCAGGCATGTGTGCATGTGGCGGTGCACTGCAATCAGAGGCTGGTCATCATTCTGCTCTTTGCCTGTTGTAATGTTATGAGCCAGACCAGACGGCCAGAGCAGGTGAAGTAAAGGTTACCATTGTGTGCCGTGTGTGTGTGTGTGTGTGTGTGTGTGTGTGTGTGTGTGTGTGTGCGCCCACACGCCCACCTGTGTTTGAACTTTAGCCCCAGGCTTGTTCTCTCTCAGACATTCTTGTGGTGCATGTGGTTTAAATGTGCAGTTTCTGCCTCTGGTATACATGACTCGCCATTTGGATTCACTTAAGTTTGGGTTCAGTTTGTTCTAGGAAATTGAAATCTATTGATATTTGTACACTTGGTGATCAATTATATTGAGCAGAGTTTTGCCATTACATTACCTGTACTGAAGTGGAATTGACCTTAACTCTACACTTGATCAATGAGCCTGTCCTGCTGGCAGTGCTTATGGTGGGTAGATTAATAAGGTCACACAGGAAATCAAAGGGTTCTGTATTTATAGATGCAGGCTAAATCAGATATTCAACAAAGCACATATCTTGGCATATAAGTATGCCCACTCACATTATTATTATTATTATTATTATTATTATTATTATTATTATTAGTTGTGTGGAAGTCAGCAGCACAGCTGCTTAGAAAGAAGTGTTTTCCCTTCCGCCTTATTTGCACTTTTAGAGAGGCCGAACAATGCAGGCTGCCAAAGGCCTCATGAACACAGGCCTTTCTTGCTGAGTGAACGAACACTAAGTTTGTAGCGTCGCCTTGTTGCCAACAAACAGAAAAAACAGCCAGCCTGTGCATTGCTTGGGATTTGTCTGAGGAAAAAGAGGCGGGAGTTGAGCAGAACTTGAAATGAAACTGAAAAGACGTTGCAGAAATAAGCCGAACACTTTCATTCTTTGGAATTTACTAGGACCCCTCCTGATCACCGACGGTGAAGTGGAGATTCACGCTCGTCTGCATAAGTGCTGAGCCGACAGAAAAGCCAGAACTTTTACTGCGAGTCAGGATGTATGTTGTTATGAGTGCATTGTTTTTGGTCTCACCTTTTACCTTCTTTAAAGGAATTCTTCAAGCAGAAATGCTAACAGGGCTGGTAATGAATGAACACAAGGCACCAGTTAGCAAGAGCCCATTAGAATAAAAATATTTCACAGACCTAGGACCTCATTTATTAAAGACACTTCAGTCTCATTCTGAAGTAGTCCTTAAGATAAATACTCAGCTTTTGAGCACAGGTCATTTATATATTTTCATAAATGAAGCATGTACACATTTTCACTTCAAATTGACTTTGAAGAAATCACTACTTAAAACATATATATATATATATATATATATATATATATATATATATATATATATATATATATATATATATATATATATATATATATATATATATATATATAGAGAGAGAGAGAGAGAGAGAGAGAGAGAGAGAGAGAGAGAGAGAGAGATTTGTGTGTGTGTGTGTGTGCACAGTGTTGGGCACCTAAGTGTGTGTAAACTTCAAAATGAAAAAAAATCTTGAATAAAGTAAAAAGTTATTAATTATTATTAAATTATTATAATAACTATTAAAACTATAAAAATCAGTTATGTTGTGCGTGTTAAATTCGATCACCAGCACACTTGATTTACCATAGCACAGCATTGATTTAATCAAACCAAGTGTTGGATGATAATTACAAGTAATACTTTTAGTAATTCCTTGAGGTTTTGAAATTTACATTTAAACAAACATTTTGCATTTTGACATGCATAAAATCACTTTTTATTGAATTAATGTTATTTGTATTTATTATTATTAGTGTTTTAATGAGCAAATAAGCACTGCAAAGATAAACATCTTTACTGTGTGTGTGTGTGTGTGTGTGTATAAAATCTGCTACAAAACCTTGCATCATAATGGCAACAGGACAAGGAAAAAGCATGCTTTACTTTTAATGTAAGACAAGGTAGCCACATTTTCTTCTGAGTAATTTTGCATGATTTCTTTTGGTCGATTCGTCATGAAATTTAAAAGAGCAACAGGCATTTTCAAATTCTGTCAGAAACTGACCAATAAGGGAGATACAAGGTTTTGTTTGGACCTTTCGCTCCCTCTTTTTTTCTTCATTTGGAAACAGCAGCTGCTTCTTACGTGTAAACATTTCATGATAGATGTCCCAATCTGTGCGGTGCATGCCTGTCGTATTTCATCAGATTCATCTACATGCATCAGCCACGCATATCACTGTATAGTAGTGTGACCCACTGATACATCACATTCCCACACTGAGTTTGATACTTAAGTTTCTTTCTGTCTGTCTGTGTGATTCAGACACAGAGATAAGAGCACATAAACTATTCAGTGCCGTTTTCCTTTTGGTTTAGTATGAAAGCATGTCTACATTTTGTCTTTGTCTTTGCTATTGTTATCGTTGCATCCTAGAATGCTGCCACACACAAAGCAAAACCGCTCAGGTAGATAAGCCATAAAGCTGTGTGTTTTTACTGATAAACAGTTAGCAGATAAAAGGAAGCATGACCTGCCAGTCAAGCATGGAAGAGTGCAAAATACAAACCTAGATATTTTTGGGGAATAAAATGTTTAGTTACAGATCTGCCACAGCTGGAAAATGCTCAGTCGTGTGTGGTGAGGATCGGTTGGCGTGGTATGGCAGTATACAAGCAGGGGACACAGGTTAGGCAGCAAAATGGAGCAACAGAAATGGTCCACAATTACTTGGGATCAAAGCTTGTTCCATTCATGTTTTAGAAGTTATTTTGTATTCTCCTGTGAAGTGAGGTTCTGTGGAAATGATGTATAGATATAAAACCATGCAGTAACCAGCAGAGGTGTGTCTATTGTTAGCACTTTTGGGTGAAGTGTTGCTTTAACTGCCAGGACTGGCCTGGAGCTACTGGCTGATGACTGAGTGTGAGAGGCCCGATGAAAGCTTTGGTCTTCTCATCACAGGACAGAGCTGCGATTTGTTATCAGCCCTTCTTCCTGAGCACTACCCTCATCTGCTTCTTGCATGACTTCTATTTAGAGGATAACCTCTTTTTCTCCCCCTCACATGGTCTCATGTTCTTCATTCAATGTGGAAAACAAACTGGGTGTGTAGAACCTGCCAGACAGGTAACTGACTGACTGACAGACACACACACACACACACACACACACACACACACACACACACACACACACACACACACACACACAACAGAGTGCCTGTCCTGCATTCAGCTTCTCCTGTGAAGTTCTCCTGATGCTCTGAAGAAAGCTGACCCCTTTGGGGAAATATATGGCTGTTTTGCTGTTTTGCCTGGCGTTTGTTATGGTTCTAATTTCGAGAGAAAAGAGAACTCTGTGTTGCTGAAAGAAAGTCTGTGGTGAGTGGCAGGCGTTTGATGTCTCTGCGCTTGGGCCAGAAATGGGATAGAAGTAATGTTTATGATTTTATTTTTGTGACATTTTTAAAGTTGAGGAAGCTGAGTCAGCCAAAAGGGGCTGGCTGAAATATGCAAACAAGCCTTGAATGAGTCAGTTTTATATTGTGCTCTGAACATCCTGACCAATCATACATCTTTTGTGGGTGTTCTCATAATCAAGGCATTCATGTCATCCAACAAACATAAATGACGTGATTCAAAATAAATGCAACTAATGTTAAGTTCTTACAAGTCGTAGCACAGTTGCAGTAAGTAGAATTGCAGTATGCTGTCTTGTCCATATTGTACAAGTTTAGGAGTTCTAAGCATTTTTCTTTGTTAGTAGTGAAGTATGTGTACTGAAAAGCACGTTTCTAGCTTGCACAACGCATTTTTAAGTAAGTTGAAAAACTATCAACTTTTGTGCTGTCGATCCACAGCTGACCAAGTCAGTCACTCGTCCAACATGGGAGGTAAAAGCTTGTTTTGGCTGTTTTAGAATCAGTTCTTGTGTTTAGGACAGATCCGTGTGATGTACAGGCTTCAGCAAGATTATATTATCAGTCGTACTCCTTTTTTAAATGAGCTAATTTACTTGTCTACAATGGTTCAGCTCTGATTACAAGCGTGGTGTAGCACAGTGGCAAGATAAATTAATAGGCTAATGCATTTTCTCAACTGAGTATCTGTTGGTCAGACTGCTGTTAATAAACCCTTCCACTCTGATTCTCATACATTTTGGGTAAGAGGCCGCTACTGAATCTGCATTGATGCAGTCTTCAGTTCACTCATGAGCTCCTCTTTCTATGCCACAATGAGAAATGGGACACCCTGCAGCCTTGCAGTGCATGTGCAACTGGACTGCAAGTGTGTCAATTTGGGACAGGAATGTAGTGGTAGTGGTAGTAGTGCTAGTGGTATTGGTATTGGTAGTGATAGTAGTAGTAGTGGTGGTAGTGATAGTTGTGGTGGTGGTGGTGGTGGTGGTGGTGGTGGTGGTGGTGGTGGTGGTAATGGTGGTGGTGGTAGTAGTAGTCCTAGCAGCAGTTTTAGTGGTAGTAGTATTAGTAGCAGTATTAGCAGTAGTATTAGTGGTAGTAGGATTAGCAGCAGTATTAGTGGTAGTAGGATTAGTAGCAGTATTAGTGGTAGTAGGATTAGTAGCAGTATTAGTGGTAGTAGGATTAGTAGCAGTATTAGTGGTAGTAGGATTAGCAGCAGTATTAGTGGTAGTAGGATTAGTAGCAGTATTAGTGGTAGTAGTATTAGAAGCAGTATTAGTGGTAGTAGGATTAGTAGCAGTATTAGTGGAAGTAGGATTAGTAGCAGTATTAGTGGTAGTAGGATTAGCAGCAGTATTAGTGGTAGTAGGATTAGCAGCAGTATTAGCAGTAGTATTAGTGGTAGTAGGATTAGAAGCAGTATTAGTGGTAGTATTAGAAGCAGTATTAGTGGTAGTAGTATTAGAAGCAGTATTAGTGGTAGTAGTATTAGAAGCAGTATTAGTGGTAGTAGGATTAGCAGCAGTATTAGCAGTAGTATTAGTGGTAGTAGGATTAGAAGCAGTATTAGTGGTAGTAGGATTAGTAGCAGTATTAGTGGTAGTATTAGAAGCAGTATTAGTGGTAGTAGTATTAGAAGCAGTATTAGTGGTAGTAGTATTAGAAGCAGTATTAGTGGTAGTAGGATTAGTAGCAGTATTAGTGGTAGTAGTATTAGAAGCAGTATTAGTGGTAGTAGGATTAGTAGCAGTATTAGTGGTAGTAGGATTAGTAGCAGTATTAGTGGTAGTAGTATTAGAAGCAGTATTAGTGGTAGTAGGATTAGTAGCAGTATTAGTGGAAGTAGGATTAGTAGCAGTATTAGTATTAGTGGTAGTAGGATTAGAAGCAGTATTAGTGGTAGTAGGATTAGTAGCAGTATTAGTATTAGTGGTAGTAGGATTAGCAGCAGTATTAGTGGTAGTAGGATTAGCAGCAGTATTAGCAGTAGTATTAGTGGTAGTAGGATTAGTAGCAGTATTAGTGGTAGTAGGATTAGTAGCAGTATTAGTGGTAGTAGTATTAGAAGCAGTATTAGTGGAAGTAGGATTAGTAGCAGTATTAGTGGTAGTAGGATTAGCAGCAGTATTAGTGGTAGTAGGATTAGTAGCAGTATTAGTGGTAGTAGTATTAGAAGCAGTATTAGTGGTAGTAGGATTAGCAGCAGTATTAGTGGAAGTAGGATTAGTAGCAGTATTAGTGGTAGTAGTATTAGAAGCAGTATTAGTGGAAGTAGGATTAGTAGCAGTATTAGTGGTAGTAGGATTAGCAGCAGTATTAGTGGTAGTAGGATTAGCAGCAGTATTAGCAGTAGTATTAGTGGTAGTAGGATTAGAAGCAGTATTAGTGGTAGTATTAGAAGCAGTATTAGTGGTAGTAGTATTAGAAGCAGTATTAGTGGTAGTAGTATTAGAAGCAGTATTAGTGGTAGTAGGATTAGCAGCAGTATTAGCAGTAGTATTAGTGGTAGTAGGATTAGAAGCAGTATTAGTGGTAGTAGGATTAGTAGCAGTATTAGTGGTAGTATTAGAAGCAGTATTAGTGGTAGTAGTATTAGAAGCAGTATTAGTGGAAGTAGGATTAGTAGCAGTATTAGTGGTAGTAGGATTAGCAGCAGTATTAGTGGTAGTAGGATTAGTAGCAGTATTAGTGGTAGTAGTATTAGAAGCAGTATTAGTGGTAGTAGGATTAGCAGCAGTATTAGTGGAAGTAGGATTGGTAGCAGTATTAGTGGTAGTAGTATTAGAAGCAGTATTAGTGGAAGTAGGATTAGTAGCAGTATTAGTGGTAGTAGGATTAGTAGCAGTATTAGTGGTAGTAGGATTAGCAGCAGTATTAGCAGTAGTATTAGTGGTAGTAGGATTAGAAGCAGTATTAGTGGTAGTATTAGAAGCAGTATTAGTGGTAGTAGTATTAGAAGCAGTATTAGTGGTAGTAGTATTAGAAGCAGTATTAGTGGTAGTAGGATTAGCAGCAGTATTAGCAGTAGTATTAGTGGTAGTAGGATTAGAAGCAGTATTAGTGGTAGTAGGATTAGTAGCAGTATTAGTGGTAGTATTAGAAGCAGTATTAGTGGTAGTAGTATTAGAAGCAGTATTAGTGGTAGTAGTATTAGAAGCAGTATTAGTGGTAGTAGGATTAGTAGCAGTATTAGTGGTAGTAGTATTAGAAGCAGTATTAGTGGTAGTAGGATTAGAAGCAGTATTAGTGGTAGTAGTATTAGAAGCAGTATTAGTGGTAGTAGGATTAGCAGCAGTACTAGCATTAGTATTAGTGGTAGTAGGATTAGAAGCAGTATTAGTGGTAGTATTAGAAGCAGTATTAGTGGTAGTAGTATTAGAAGCAGTATTAGTGGTAGTAGGATTAGCAGCAGTATTAGCAGTAGTATTAGTGGTAGTAGGATTAGAAGCAGTATTAGTGGTAGTAGGATTAGTAGCAGTATTAGTGGTAGTAGTATTAGAAGCAGTATTAGTGGTAGTAGGATTAGCAGCAGTATTAGTGGAAGTAGGATTGGTAGCAGTATTAGTGGTAGTAGTATTAGAAGCAGTATTAGTGGAAGTAGGATTAGTAGCAGTATTAGTGGTAGTAGGATTAGTAGCAGTATTAGTGGTAGTAGGATTAGCAGCAGTATTAGCAGTAGTATTAGTGGTAGTAGGATTAGAAGCAGTATTAGTGGTAGTATTAGAAGCAGTATTAGTGGTAGTAGTATTAGAAGCAGTATTAGTGGTAGTAGTATTAGAAGCAGTATTAGTGGTAGTAGGATTAGCAGCAGTATTAGCAGTAGTATTAGTGGTAGTAGGATTAGAAGCAGTATTAGTGGTAGTAGGATTAGTAGCAGTATTAGTGGTAGTATTAGAAGCAGTATTAGTGGTAGTAGTATTAGAAGCAGTATTAGTGGTAGTAGTATTAGAAGCAGTATTAGTGGTAGTAGGATTAGTAGCAGTATTAGTGGTAGTAGGATTAGAAGCAGTATTAGTGGTAGTAGGATTAGAAGCAGTATTAGTGGTAGTAGTATTACAAGCAGTATTAGTGGTAGTAGGATTAGCAGCAGTACTAGCAGTAGTATTAGTGGTAGTAGGATTAGAAGCAGTATTAGTGGTAGTATTAGAAGCAGTATTAGTGGTAGTAGTATTAGAAGCAGTATTAGTGGTAGTAGGATTAGCAGCAGTATTAGCAGTAGTATTAGTGGTAGTAGGATTAGAAGCAGTATTAGTGGTAGTAGGATTAGTAGCAGTATTAGTGGTAGTATTTGAAGCAGTATTAGTGGTAGTAGTAGGATTAGCAGCGGTATTAGTGGTAGTAGTATTAGCAGCAGTATTAGTGGTACTAGGATTAGCAGCAGTATTAGTGGTAGTAGGATTAGCAGCAGTATTAGCAGTAGTATTAGTGGTAGTAGGATTAGTAGCAGTATTAGTGGTAGTAGGATTAGTAGCAGTATTAGTGGTAGTAGTATTAGAAGCAGTATTAGTTGAAGTAGGATTAGTAGCAGTATTAGTGGTAGTAGGATTAGCAGCAGTATTAGTGGTAGTAGGATTAGTAGCAGTATTAGTGGTAGTAGTATTAGAAGCAGTATTAGTGGTAGTAGGATTAGTAGCAGTATTAGTGGTAGTAGGATTAGTAGCAGTATTAGTGGTAGTAGTATTAGAAGCAGTATTAGTGGTAGTAGTATTAGAAGCAGTATTAGTGGTAGTAGGATTAGTAGCAGTATTAGAAGCAGTATTAGTGGTAGTAGGATTAGCAGCAGTATTAGCAGTAGTATTAGTGGTAGTAGGATTAGAAGCAGTATTAGTGGTAGTAGGATTAGTAGCAGTATTAGTGGTAGTATTAGAAGCAGTATTAGTGGTAGTAGTAGGATTAGCAGCGGTATTAGTGGTAGTAGTATTAGCAGCAGTATTAGTGGTACTAGGATTAGCAGCAGTATTAGTGGTAGTAGGATTAGCAGCAGTATTAGCAGTAGTATTAGTGGTAGTAGGATTAGTAGCAGTATTAGTGGTAGTAGGATTAGTAGCAGTATTAGTGGTAGTAGTATTAGAAGCAGTATTAGTGGAAGTAGGATTAGTAGCAGTATTAGTGGTAGTAGGATTAGCAGCAGTATTAGTGGTAGTAGGATTAGTAGCAGTATTAGTGGTAGTAGTATTAGAAGCAGTATTAGTGGTAGTAGGATTAGTAGCAGTATTAGTGGAAGTAGGATTAGTAGCAGTATTAGTGGTAGTAGGATTAGTAGCAGTATTAGTGGTAGTAGTATTAGAAGCAGTATTAGTGGTAGTAGTATTAGAAGCAGTATTAGTGGTAGTAGGATTAGTAGCAGTATTAGCTGTAGTATTAGTGGTAGTAGGATTAGCAGCAGTATTAGTGGTAGTAGTAGGATTAGCAGCGGTATTAGTGGTAGTAGTATTAGCAGCAGTATTAGTGGTAGTAGGATTAGCAGCAGTATTAGTGGCAGCAGTATTAGTGGTAGTAGGATTAGCAGTAATAAAACCGTTTCTAAAAAGGTTGTGACGCTGTACAAAATCTAAATAAAAACGTTTGCAATAAGAGTGCAATAAGGTGCAAATAATTTAAACCCTATGTATTAAATTTAAAATCAGCAACATGGCTACTTTCACAGAGCCTGTAAAAGTGGCGCAAATCTGATTTTCTCTCCAAATCCTTTTTTTTTTGGATGTTCACGTTATCTTTTAAATATGATCTGTATGCGACATCAGTCTGAACAGATCTGGCTCCTAAACCGACCCACATGTGCAAAGGAACAATACTCCTGGAGCTTCAGTTTTGTCTTCGCCAGCATCACAGGAGCGATTATGATGTTCCAGTGGTTTGCAGCTGAACACATCACCCACAATGTGTTCGAGTTCACTGTATAAAGGGCCGGGTATTCGGCCACTGCCACTTCTTTGGTTCCTGTCCTCAGATTCTTTAAATGCTACTGCCTCAGGCTCCTCTTGCCGCACTCGGCCGTTTCGTTTGAAACCTCTTCAAGCACGAAGCGGCTGCGATGAATCTCCTCCATTTTTTAAACAGAAACAGCAGCCTGATTGTTTGAGTCTAGAGTTGTACTGATGTAAAAGTTGCATGAATTCCAGTCTGGCTGTTCAGACAGAGTTGCATTGCCGCAGATCGGATACTGATCAGATTTTAGCACCACATATGAAAGCGTCTCAAATCGAAATTGAAAATGTTAGATTCAGTGCATTTTTTTGCTGTTCACACAGCCACACATCTGTGTCACAAATGAGGAAAAAGATTGGATTTGGGCCACTTTTACCTTATATGATCAGGGTCCAGAAACGCCGCCACCTTCTCTGGGCTTGAGCTCAATTAAGATTGACTGAGTCAAATTAGAAAAATGTCTTGTGGTTCCTTGGTGGTATGGGGTTGCAGAAATGTGTTTCTGGCAACAAATTCAAAATGGGCATTTGTTTTTCAAAGAACAATAAAAAAAAAAGCCCAGTTTCAACATATGTTGTCTTTGTACTATTTTAAATCAAATATAGGGTTTAACTGATCATTACATTCCGTTTTTATTTTTACATTTCGCACAGCGTCCCAACTTTTTTGGAACCAAGGTTGTAGTAGTAGCAGTAGCAGTAGCAGCAGCTACTATGTATATAGTGCGCTGGTTGAGAATGTAAGCAACTCGGAGTACTGTGAGTTCTGTTTCAAGTCAGTGATATGGACACGTACACTGTGACACAAAATAATACCAGCTGCTCAGTTCCACAGTGACATACAATGATACATGTGTGTTGGTGTCATAGAGAGGGTGAGAGAATGTAAGTACATGCCTGTGATACTATGTGTTAGCTATGTGTAAACAGGCCTTCATATAGAACGCTTTACATGTCCGCTGTGCAGTGTCCAGTCATTTACAAGTAACAGCTAACAGTCAAATTAATTATAATAATTTTTGATTTTCATGATTCACATCAGTTTAAAAATGAACTGTGTGGGAGTGCTCTAGTGTAGCATCTGGCTGAGATAGCAGCATCCTATCTTCAAGGCCTGAGTTTGAATTTAGATTAGAGATGGACTCGTCAGTGTTTGATACCGATCACCTTTCAGCACGATTGGCTGATAGCCGATGCAAGGTTGAGGTTGGATGCCACATTTGAGCAGAAGTGGTTCCCGTTAGTGCTCCTTCAGAGGCTCTGCTCCCCCAAATTCATGGAAGTGACAAAAAAATACATCAGACTTGTCACATTAACTCATTAACTTTCATGTTGCTGTTTGTTTTTTTTTTTTGTTTGTTTTTTTTTGGCTCTCCTGAAAAGTTATTGTTTCATTTTGAAGACGCAGTGAGTTTTGTTCAGACGGTTTGTTATATTTAGTAGGAGCATGTTATTTGTAGATTATTATTGGTAGATAATAGTTTAACAAAAATGTATCCATATTGGACTGTTGCTTAGATTTTTGAAACAATATTATAGTAATACAGACATGTGTATTGCACCTCAGAAAAGAACAGTTTAAGCCAAGAAAAGATTTAGCATTTATTTGCGTTTGTAAATCTTTGTCCTTAATACTAATTCAGTTGAGTCTAGTCCCAGTTTCTTTTAGAAGCAAGTGTGTGTGTGTGTGTGTGTGTGTGTGTGTGTGTGTGTGTGTGTGTGTGTGTGTGTGTGCGTGTGTGTGCGTGCGTGTGCGTGTGCATGCTGGCATCAGCATCAATAGATACACTATATTGCCAAAAGTTTTCGCTCGCCTGCCTTCACACGCATATGAACTATTCTTAATCCATAGGGTTTAATATGATGTTGGCCCACCCTTTGTAGCTATAACAGCTTCAACTCTTCTGGGAAGGATTTCCACAAGGTTTAGGAGTGTGTTTATGGGAAATTTTGACCATTCTTCTAGAAGCGCATTTGTGAGGTCAGCCACTGATGTTGGACGAGAAGGCCTGGCTTGCAGTCTCTGCTCTGATTCATTCCAAAGGTGTTCTGTCAGGTTGAGGTCAGGACTCTGTGCAGGCCAGTCAAGTTGTTCACCAAACTACCTCATCAATGTCTTTATGGACCTTGCTTTGTGCACTAGTGCGCAGACATGTTGGAGCAGTAAGGGGCCATCCCCAAACTGTTGCCGCAAAGTTGGGAGCATGAAATTGTCCAAAATCTCTTGGCCTGCTGAAGTATTAAGAGTTCCTTTCACTGGAACTAAGGGGCCGAGCCCAACTCCTGATAAACAACCCCACAACATAATCCCCCTTCACCAAACTTTATACTTGGCACAATGCAGTCAGACAAGTACCGTTCTCCTGGCAACCGCCAAACCCAGACACGTCCATCGGATTGCCAGGCGGAGAAGTGTGATTCATCACTCCAGAGAACACGTCTCCACTGCTCTAGAGTCCAGTAGTGGCGCTTTACACCACTGCATTCGACACTTTGCATTGCACTTGGTGATGTAAGACTTAGATGCAGCTGCTCGGCCATGGCAGAAAGTTGGCGACCTCTGCGCACTATGCACCTCAGCATACCCTGCCCCGCTTTGTCATTTTGCGCGGCCTGCCACTTCGTGGCTGAGTTGCTGTCGTTCCCAGGTGCTTCCCCTTTGTTATAATGCCACTGATCTTTGACTGTGGAATATTTAGTAGTGAGGAAATTTCCTGACTGGACTCTGCAGGCCTAGGTGCTTGGTTTTATATACCTGTGGCCATGGAAGTGATTGGAACGCCTGTATTTAGTAATTTGAATGGGCGAGTGAATACTTTTGGCAATATAGTGTATGTACATAAAAAAATGTCACATCAGTCCAGAATTGTCTTCCTTTAGCTTTATTAATGCTGGAGTTGCCTTAGAGCGGGATGCTAGAGAGCTGCTTCTGTCATTGCAGCTTTCTGTCACTGCTGACTTTTATAGCCTTTAGCTATGAATGACTAGCAGCTCTTTCAGGCAGCAGTCTTTAAGTGCACTGTTGGGTTCATGAACTTTTGACCTTAATCTCCATTTGTAAACTTCCTAAAAAAACCACAACAGCTGTTTGTGCCCTGTGCTCTGTGCATTGCGTTGCATGTTCCAGAAGAAGGAAAAGAAACGTGTGGCTTGCAGCTATAAAACTGAAATATCCTCCAAAGAGGATATACTGTGTGTTTGCCCATAAAAAATAGGCAAATTGCATATAACTGAGTTGAACCCCACCTTCAACAGGACAGCTGCTGTGAGAATGTAGGACTTCCTAACCCTGCAATGCACAAGCAGCCCACAGTCTCAACCACTCCACTTTCCCTCAGCAGTACCCACCTTGTTTACCTTGACTGATGCTCTGTGACCAACTGGAAACCAAAAACTGGCTTTGGCAATGAATCATACTCAAGGTTAAAGTTCAGGAAAATTGTGAATTGCAAAGAAAACAAATGCTGTGTTTTTCACATTTGCTATTAACTGTAGTGTAATTTCTTGTAATTGTCTCATTGCAAATGTTTTGATATGGTTCTACAGAACCACACAGTTATTGCTGCAAACAATCGCATGCCAATAGCCTGACGAAAGCCAGGAATGACTCCAGTCTGGGAAAAGGAAAAGCTTGTCTGCATCATGAGAATTTCATAAAGGTCATGTTTGACTGTGTGTGAGATGTGTATGTTTGTACATATGTCGTTCTACTGCTAGCACACACTGCCTGCAGTAACGTATGGCCACTTGTGCCGACATAATAGTCCTTGCTGTCGTCAGCAGACGCTCTGATGCGTTTTGCCACAGTAAAATGTGGCACTTTTACAGGGGCAGGTTTGACTTATGTGGCAGCAAATGCTGTAACTACCACAACTCACATAAATACCATATATAAAGCACTTTTTGATGGGCCTGAGTCTATTCCAGGACTTCAAGTGGCACAGAGACAGTAGATCTGCGCTGAAGTGATTCATCAGCGAGCGGTGGAGCATCTCATCTCTCCAGCCACAGATCATTTCATTTTATTTCATTTCTTTATTAGAGGGGCAGAGAAGAAGCAGCTGGGACTAGTCTCATTCTCAGGTGCCCTGTGCAAATGAAGCCAATAAATATCCAGAATATATGAATAAATGAAAGGATACAAAATGAACACAAGCTAATGAACAAAACAATGACAATAGGCACTGCCTCTGATCCTTGCTCTTTATGACCAAAATAAGAATTTTTTTTTTGTGTGTGTCTGTTTGAGAGAGAACAGTCCTCTCCCCAGGCGGCAAATACTCCTACCCCAGTTATTTGCACTGGACAAGAGTGTCTGCTGAATGATTAACTGTAAATGCAAATATTCTGGTTTTGGTTGCTCCTCCTGCGTGGTTTCAGAGTGATTTGTATCACGCTACAGTCTTAAACTAGCTTTGCCTTGCGTACTGCGTACTCCGCTGCGTACTGTTTCCAGAGGGGCGTGTTTATATGCTGGTATAACTCTACTGTTCTGGTCCTGGTTCAGCTTTGTGGTAGTGCCTAGCTACGCTTTCCTGGTCCTTGTTGGATTGTCTGGTCTAGCTCCTATTTTTCTGGTGCTGTTTGTGGGTTTAGATGGTACCACTGAAGTAGTCCCACACTGCAGATTCTCATTGGGATTTGGGTTGCTGAACTAGCTGTAGGGATTCTGGTTTCTTCACAGAAGATTAAGCTCATACTTTGCAACCTGAATTAACCCACTGATACACACTGGTGGGCAGGCCTAATAGCTGTGCACTGACAGGGGTTCAGAGCAGCAGCCATACATTTTCATAGAAATCATAGAATGCTCTATTAACATGGAGCTTCATTCACCAGCCATTCTTAACACAGAGTTTCTTATAACACACAGCTTTAATGTAGATTCTGATATTCACTTTCAATTAGTCTTATTGTAGCATAGTAGTGGAATAAAATGGTTAATAATTGTGAAAGTAGCATTTCAATGCTAAAATATAGTTGCCTGCAAATGTTTGGTCAGCCCTGGTCAAATTACATGAAAACATTGTGCATTCTCACACTTCTATTTTCATGCACAATAGCATGGTGCATTTCAGCTGCCTATAGA
Source organism: Pygocentrus nattereri (assembly GCF_015220715.1). Lineage (NCBI taxonomy): Eukaryota > Metazoa > Chordata > Actinopteri > Characiformes > Serrasalmidae > Pygocentrus > Pygocentrus nattereri. Next base: position 13,692,666 of record NC_051216.1, on the reverse strand, counting down.
TAAGTTGGCTTAATAACAAGCAGCCAAACACCCATGTGCTGTGAACATGACAACACAACCACAACTAACTGGCAGCATTTAAACTGTGGCCCAAAAAATAGATATTCTTGTCTTTTTGGACAAGAAAAAACAAAAAAACTGACTTGGACCTTTAGATAAAAGTGTCACAGTCATAGCATTGGACAGAAAATATTAAATGTTGAATTAATTTGTTTAGTTCTAGTTTGGATGAATAAAGACATTCACAAAAAGAACTTCATAGTAAAATAATAACTTCATAATAAAAAGAACTTTAGTCATTTCTGTCAAAGATATTAAAGTCGATGTCTTTAGCCAAATAATAATTTAAAAGGATTCACAAGTATATTTTAATACATTGTAATTTAAATGTTTTTTTTACATTTTGCAAAGTTTTGCAAAATGGAAATTTGTCTGTGTCCTGGAGCCCAACCAGGAGCTGAGTGTAAGGCAGACCTCCTGCTGCTGCACATGCTCTTGTTTATGCACCCAGACCAGAGCTATCTTTGCTTTTTTTTTTTTTTATGTGTGTCTGTTCCACTGTTCTGTGGGCGCACACACACACACACACACACACACACATATATATATATATATATATATATATATATATATACATACATACACACACACACACACACACACACACACACACACACACACACACACTCACTCACGTGTTATTTTGAATCTGTCTCACCCGTCAGAAACTCACCCTCACCCTGAAGACGTGAAGAAGTGTGTGTGTGTGTGTGTGTGTGTGTGTGTGTGTGTGTGTGTGTGTGTGTGTGTGTGTGTGTTGGTGTGAAGCAGTAGGCGAATCACACATTTACATTCTCTAAACTTTAAGGCAGATGAAAACCAGCTCTCATCTCCAGTACTTAAGTCAGGTCTGTGGAATGTATTTTTGTGCATGTGTTTACATTAAAAAATATACATATATATCTGTGTGTGTGTGTGAGTGCAGGAGGAATGCCTGCTCCTGACCAGAGCCCAGGTTCGGAGGAGGGTCTGCTGCTGCCAGTCAAAGAAGGACTAACCAGTCACAACATGGAGTCGGACAGCACAGCCAATAACATCCTGGCCTCTGTCAAAGAGCAAGTAAGAGCCTGGGAGTCTTCCTTAATTACTTTGTTTAATTACATGTGCGTATGTATATAGGAACAAAGCCTCATACGTTCATTTTTAACATTTTTTCAGGTTTTGACATAATTTGAAAATGCCTTTTGTCTTTTACATTGAGTGTGAATTTCATGATGAATGGCCCAAAAGAAGTGGCCCAGAATTACTTGGCAGAAAAAGTCTGGTTCCATTGACTTTACATTTAAAAGTTTTTTTTTTCCCTTCTGCTGTAAAGTAATAATTTAGCTATACAAGGTTTTTTTTTCCATCACTAGCAATACATAAAAACCAGCTTAAGAATCTCTTTTTTTTTCCCAGCCCAAGTAATCATTGTGTGGCTGGCATAAAGATAAATCAGTAGATCAGCAATAACATGCGAGTCTTATATGAGCTGCATGGAGCAAAGATTGTTGACACACACACACACACACACACACACACACACACACACACACACACACACATAAATATATGATTTAATTGGTATCCACATATAAATGTGCTGTTGAGTATTGACTATATGCTGCTGTCAGTGACGTTAGGTATGAATGAATGTGTGCTTGAGCTGTGTGTGAATGGCTGCTGTGGGACTGAGGAGAACAGAGTGACGTGTGTGTGTGTGTGTGTGTGTGTGTGTGTGTGTGTGTGTGTGTGTGAGAGTGAGAGAAGGAAACAGTGACTGATACGGTCTGCAACCCGAACCCCGTCTTATTTGCCGATTTAGAGAGAGAAAGTTTAAAAGAGATGATTGGGAGAGAGAGGTTGATGGAAAGAATATTTGAGAGAAAGAGAAATTTAGGAGGGTAGGCAAATAGAGACTTTAAAGGGGGGATAGAAAGAGAGTTTAAGAGGGGAGAGTGAAAGAGTTCAAGGGGAGAGAGAGAGGGAGAGGGAGAGAGAGAGATTCATAAGGAGGGAGAGATACAGAGAGAGAAATACAGACAGAAGCTTAGAGAATTTGTTTGTTTTGTATTTTTCCTTCTCCCCTTCTCGTCCTTCCTCACTGGCACTGATCCAAATTTCCTATTGTTGCCTTGAGTCAACAGGAAATGGAGCTCCATTGGAGAGCACCTGGCGATGTCACTTCCTCTTTCCTTGCGGAGTAGCACGCCTCTCTCTCTCTCTCTCTCTCTCTCTCTCTCTCTCTCTCTCTCGACACACTCTCTCTCTCACTCTCTCTCTCTCTCTCTTTCTCTCTGTCTCCCTCCTCAGACGTTCGCCCGCTCCAGCAGAGGAAGAGAAGCTGCGAGGAATTTATTTTAGCGCCTTGTCTCCTGGGAAACGTTCAGGCTTCCTCACACTGTAAACTAATCCCTCTCAGAGTTTAATGAGAGAGAGAGAGAGAGAAGTACAGAAAAGGAGAGAGTGTGTAGAGGAGAAAGAGGGAGGGGTGTGTTGAGGTCATTGTGGTAGTGAGGGAGTCGTGCATTTGTCGGTCTTTTTGGTCTTTTCCCTTTTTTTCCCAAGCAGAGGATTTGCTGGGATTTTTTTTTTTTCCGGATCAGGATCTTTTCGAGGAATCCGTGGGCTGTAAACATGCTGGAGTGTAGAGGAGCAGTCGGAGATGAGTACAGCCAGAGTGAGTCTGCTCTGCTCTCGTTTTGTTCAACTTTCTCTTACTTACTTCTTCAGAACTCTTCATTCTTATACACTTCTCATACTCTTTCCCCCTCTCTCTCACTCTCACGCTCACTCTCTTTTGTCTGTCTTTCCTTCTCTGTATCACTTTCTGTCCCATGCTCTCTCATTCTCATGCTCAGTTTTTCTTTCACTCTTTCTCATCACTTTATGACTTGCTGTTTCCATCTCTTAATCTCTTTACACTCTAATGCTTTCTTTTTTTCTATTTTATCTCTCTCTCTCTCTCTCTCTCTCTCTCTCTCTCTCTCCCTGTCTCTCTCTCTCTCTCTCTCTCTCTCTCTCTCTCTCTCTCTCTCTCTCTCTCTCTCTCTCTCTCCCTGTCTCTGTCTCTCTCTCTCTCTCTCTCTCTCTCTCTCTCTCTCTCTCTCTCTCTCTCTCTCTCTCTCTCTCCATCTATCTATCTTTCTCTTTCTCTCACTCCTCCAGCCTCTGTCTCTCTCTCGGCTCTGTCCAATGACCAAACATGGAGTGGTTTGTCAGGGTCTTTGATTGCTGCCCGTTTGGAGTGGAGCTGAGCTGCAGCTGGGCCGTTTGTTCCCTGTTTTGTGTGCTGCTCTTTATCTTTTTCTCTGGAGTTTAATGCCTTCACTCCTGAAACACCCACTGCGTCCTCTCTGTTCTTCATCCCGAAACCCTCTGTCCAGTGTGCGCTGCGGTTCATTCTGAGGAGAAATTCCACACTTTAATCCCTTCACTTTCTGCTTGTCACTTTGGGTTTTTGTCTTCTTCGGCTGCAGAGAGCTGCTTTGAGGTTTTAAGGCTTTTCTATTTTGTCCAGAAACGTTTGTGTTGATTTGGTGTTGTTTTTGTGATCATTGCTGTGGTATAGTATTCTGCCAGAAATCAATTGTACACGATTTTCCGTTTTATCCCAAAAGTAGTCGATCGACTAAGACATGGTTGGTGTCTAGAAGTTGGCTTTTTTTAGTTTTGTGCTTGAGCTGTGAGGCTAATGTGGCATGTATGAATAAATCATCACAAACTTGCCTCAAACTGGGTCAACTAAGGTAATCTTGATGCTTTTTGTGTTTTTCTAGCACACTGTTTGTCTAGAGGTGGGCAGTATGACAGTATGTTATTGTTATCATATTAGATTACATCACAGTGCACTTTATATCATGTTAATGGCCAATCCTGGAAAACCAAGCACGCATGGATTGCAAAAAGACTTAAGAGAGCGTGTAAATAAAAACCTATGGATAAATTAAGAGAGCGTGTAAATAAAAACCTATGGATAAACTGCATAGCAAAGAGTGACAGTTGGATTCACTCATTATGCCATTTGTCTTATTTTTGTTTACTTTTTTTATTTATATTATTTTGTATTTGTACCAATGGGCACTTCTTACAAACACTGAATTAAAAAAAAAAAATCTCTGCACTCACTTTCTCAGCTTTTTCAAAATGTGGCACTGCTGCTTTGCCTCAAACCTTAGAAAAACTAAATATTATTATACATTTAATACTTGTATGTCATATTTCTGCCACATTGTCCGTGCTTACTGTAAACATTTCTGAAAATCAGTTTTTGTTAGTAATCCAATCAACGCATTTATATATGCACCTGAGTAATCAGATAATATGAAGCTCCAGGTCTACATGAGTCAGACAGTAATCAGATTTCTGCTTTGTAACCATCCAGTAAATTCACAGAAGATGGTGTGAAACTCATGTATAACTCAAACTTAATGCCACGGCTTAAAAAAAAAAAAAACATGAACTATTTGAAAACATGAACATACATCATCTAGAAGATGAACATTTAAATCCCTCATTTTGTTGAGAATGTAGTTGGTTTCAGCGAAGCTCCAAAGGGGTTTTACTGCCATCTCGTGGCCACGCTACTTGCTTATTTCTGGTACCGCAGTCTGTTTTCATGAATGCACAGACTTAGAAATATGAAAGAAATCAGAGTAAGAGTTTACATGCACTGAGAAATCTGATTACTCAGCTAAAATCCAGCTTTCTTGGATTTCTAGATAGGAATATGTTTGCATTTTGTAAATTGGATAACTGCAAAAAAATTGGATTTGAAAAATCAGAAAACTGCAGAAATCTTATGATCAGACTGCTGAGTTTATATAAACTCACTCATAAATGTTTTGACTGATGGGATAAAGTTGGAAATTGTGTTTCTTCTTTAAATGTCACTGGGCAGACTGTTTATGGTTTTTTGCTCATAGTATGTTTTATGTAGACTGTTGATTTGCATCAGTGCTCTACAGGAACAGGAAAAGGTGTTCATTGGAGACTATCCATCAGGAAAGAGCTATTACATTAGTTAAACAGTAATAAAGTTCAGTGTGTGTGTGTGTTTCTGTGTTTCTTTGCTGTATTTGTAATGTGACCCAGGCTAGATATCATCAGCTGTGAAAGACATGCTTGTTCTGCTTTGGGCTTTATATGGCCCAGTCCAAATATGAAATCATATCAGTTGGGCTTGCTTGGGTAATATAAGACTCCACTGTAGAGTCAGACAAATATTCACTTGTAAGGCTTGGTCATCTGTAGCCTGTTATACTTGTCCAGATGTTTCTCCAAAAGCGGGAGTTGCTTGAACGGTAATATTTTCAGTCTTAACAGGTAGAAAATGTTAGTGCTGGCTTTGACTGCTGGACGGCTCTCTACCTGCCTGCTCTGCACATGTTGAATGGAATGTGCTGAAGACAGTCTTGTATTTTTTTTCGTCCCCTCAGTTTCTTCGACATGACTTTGCAATTGGTTGACAATATATTATGTTATTGTTCTTGTCATAATTTCTCTCACAATATGCATTTTTAACATGTTGTAGATTTTCCAGAATAGCAAAAAGGCATGATTCCTGTTCCTTATCAAATGTTTTAGATGCTTTTGACTTGCTGTTGTTTTGGCCAGAACAACCTTCAACAGATGCAAGTCAAAGAAATGGTCCTGGGCTGCGTTCACATTACTAGGTTGAAGTGAAGCAAATCAGATTTTTTTTTTGCCTTAATTTGGCACAAATCTGATGTTTTCAGAGCTGTGTGGACACACATCAGATTTTTCAACTTGGATCTGAGCCACTTTCATACACTGTTAGAAATAAAGGTTCTGTGCTGCTACATTTTTTTCGTTCATCAAGGTACAAACAATGTAAATGTTCCCTCAAAAGTACAACAGTGTTTCTAAGGTCCAATTTTGCACCTAAAATAAGGTTTTCCAGGTGAAAATTCCATATTTGAACCTTTTCATAACCCAGTGTTTTAAAACAGAGCAATAAAATAAAGAGCCTGGAGACCAGATGGGATGTGTGGCGTCGATACAACTTAGAAAATATAATTCCAATGGATTATTTTAGTTCTGTTCCCTGACTAAAGGTACTGAGATGTACCCTTGAGGGTACCACCCCAGTGACCTAGAGGGGTACTGCCCCAGTGCTGTTTTCATACCTTTTTTTCTGAGAGTGTAGGTGGTCCTAGATAGTGTACCTTTTTTTTTTTTTTTTTTTTGGATGATGCTCATGCATCATTCAGCGCTAACATGGCAGCAAAGCTCCACCTGAAATTAGTGCCAGTAAACGCTGCAACAGCATCTGCCCCTTTTTGCCTTTGTCTCGCTCTAATAATGAACAGCTGAAAGCTTTTCAGAGTAAATTACCTTCACGACAAAGGCTTGTTCTACTGGATTGTTTGTTTGTTGTTCATGGTGCTCGTGGTTAATTCATGTGACTTTACTGATTTAGGATGTGCGCGTGCGGGTCGTTTTAGGACACAGGTTCGTTCACATTAATGGATATGAGTCACCTAAATAAAGTGACAGATCAGATCTGAGCATTGATATCATTAGTATTTAAACAAGAGAGACTACATGTTAATTATATTTAGAAGAGGTTAAGAAGAGCTTCCTACGTGCAGTAGCTGACTCAGCACATTCTCTCTTAGATATGAATTAGTGAACTTTGGAAATAAGCACTCAGCACATATCGAGGCATACTTTACACAGTGTAGAAAGAGTGTTTAGTTTCATTGATTTAAGCAGATTTTTTTTTGTCACTTAATATTTAAATTAATTTGTCTCTCAGGCACAGATTTACTGCTCGGAACACATTATAACTTATTATTATTATTATTATTATTATTATTATTATTATTATTATTATTATTCAGTTTTGGGAAAATTTGATTGTAAATGTACTATTTCATTGTAAATCATACCGAGAAATTGTACTATTAAACTTACCTGATCTGGTTTCAAAGAGCAGCATTTAAAAGAATACATTTTTCATCCTAATCTGTAATTGCAACATCTATTCAACATGTTTCCTTGTAGAAAATACACTTTTAATAGAAGCCAGTAGGAAGCTGCTTCATCACTTACCCATTGACGTCTGTTATAAATGCAAAAAAAATGATTGGCAGAAGTAATGGACTTTTTTTTTTCTTTTTTTTTGAGTGATTGGCATTTTAAATGTATAGAAAGCGGCGATTGAGTGGCTGTTTTTGATGTTAAAGTAACCTTGGTGTCAGTGAGTGAGAAATACTTCATAGTGTGAGATGAAGGCTGTGTTTATATGAATGTGGAACAGTCCACTTAAAGCTGACTGTAAGGAAGGAGCTGCCTTATGAGCCTATAGAGCCCACCCTCGCACACTAACATGTGCCCAAGCACACATTTCAAATCGTATAAGCATAATGGAGCTGAGCAGCATATTGCCCATGCTGAATACCATTATTGATATGACGCACCAATATTACCACATCTCATTTTCTTGGTTGCTTTAGATTATTTTGAAAGAGAAGTTTTTGATCTTGCAAAGGACTTTTCTGTCTGGTTAACATTTATATTACTTTGAAATTACTTCTAAGGAAAGTCTACAAAGTCAGTATGACTTTGTAAATTCTGTACTGAGGTGTATTTCTGAGTGAAACATGGGCATCTACATGAACTATCTGAGCATTGTCTCTTGATAGTGGGTGGATTAGTAGAAAGGGAAACTTTATATTATTGGTTATAGGTATTTTTCTTGCCCGCTGGTGCACGGTGGCCTAGTCAAAACTCCATTTTAGTTTTAGAGGCAAAGTAAAAGTAATTATATTTTGATCCAATGTTATGAGGAAACAAGAATGTTGTCTTTTTAATTATATATATATATATATATATATATATATATATATATATATATATAATATAACATGATAAATTGTGCTTAATATGATCAGGGATATGAACTAACAAGGTAAACAAGGCTAATTTTAATTTTAGGTTGACTTTGACATGCAGAACAGAATACTTTAGTGCTGGGTGATACGTTGTCTATTCTGGTGCACAGAGTATTATAGTTTTAGATTTAGTGGCATTTATATATAATAAGCAATAGATCTATGGTATAAAAAATGGTGTGGTTGCCAAATCAGGTGCTCTGTAATGCTTCTGATTGTTTAAAAAAAAAACTATTTAAATCAGATAAACTAAATAAATGGCACATTTCCTCCATGGAAGTTTGCTTTCTGTCTGGTTAACATTGACAATAAGGTGCGAGTTTCCTGTTAGTGTAAGAGGAAAACGGAACAAAACAGTCCATTCAAAAGAGGCTATGAAAGGTTTTTAAGTGTAGTGTAGCAGAAGTCAGGAAGTGCGGGTTCATTGACTTTAACGCACACTTAAATATCATCTGATACTATGAAACTGTGAGGTGTTTGGGGGAAAAAACATTGTGATATTGAATTATACCGATAACTTCCAGCGTCAAAACACGCACATATTAACATTCCTTTGCCTCAGTGATATGAAGTCATCTTACGTTTAGGGAGGGGTGAAGACGTGTCGTTCAGAATAAAGAAGCGGCTTCCTAACTTTGCCTCAGAAGGCTGCTTTAATGGACAATGTTGTACCTATTTATAGTCCTCCCAGTCCGAAGAGGAAGCTGAGAGAGATGCTGTGCTTTGAGAGATGCTTGAATGCTTGATTAACGGCAGCCTTGGTTCTAACTAAGCGCTACAGAAAGCAAAGATGTGCAGCACTCAGTCAGTTTATTCACTACATCCTGTTCATTTAGGGGGCGTGGATAAAACACAGTCGTAAGTATTTGAATTATGTAAATGTGCCATGTAAGTAAAAACAAGTAAATCATATAGAGTAGAGGTAGAGTAGAGAGACTAATAACACTCTCTTTGTAATCAAACATGCAATTGGGAAGTTTTTTTAAATTATTTAATACAGTCTACTCAGAAAAACATACTGTGACAGAATTGATTATGATGATGATAAGTATCATATTGCCCATCCCTAATATTAAAGTTATATGATTTTGTGTTCACTAGATTTTGGCAAAAAATTACTATTTCCATGTAAAATGGTTAGATGGGGTTAGTTCACATGATTTTAACAGATTTTATGCCATTTTCTATGCACAAACTTTAATGTATTAAATGCTGTAACTTTTTAAAATATTTTTTGTACATTCATAATGACTGCTTATATGAGTGTGTGTAACATTTTGTACAGTGGATTTGTTGCAGTGTCAGAATGAGGCATATGGCAGCATATTTCAGAGTACTTAAAAATTCTACACTACTACATTTTGCCCAGTCTAATGACACAGCAGTGTTACAGGTCCCAGTCGTTAATTTGGCTGAACTATAGGCTGTTTGACTGCCTCATCCTGCTTAGCTGGATGTTTGAAATGTTGGCCTTTTGACCTCTTGTTGCCTGTTTAAGCCATGTCATTAGCTGTCATTGAGCTCACGCACTCATACACTTAACTCATGGAAGATGTCTTGCAGGTCAGGAGGTCAGGTCACAGGCTAATGTTCTTATCTCTGTTTAGCAGGGAGTCTACAGAGACACACGTCCAGCCGGGTATTGATGAAATTCAGTTTCACACTATCTGTTCTGTTGCTTCTCGTAATATGACCCCAGTTGGATTCTAACACAGTAATGTAAATATTAACCAGACACAACACAGTCCAGAGTTTCTGTGTGTATTTGAAGGTAAGCTTCCCGTACAAAATTTAGTCACCTTGCATGTTTAAGGTGGTGACTAATTTTTTACTTATTTATTTTGGTGAATTAAAAAAAAAAAAAAGCTTCGGTTCCAGACAAGAATTGCTTTTAGAAGTCAACACAGGTCCTTCATAACTAATGCCTGAAAGATCACACTGCAAGGAAGTGATTTTTAGTCTCTATCCATCAGTTTCATCTTTACAGGGCTACAGGATTTCCTGTAGACTGGATATATGACCATACACTTCAAAACCTGCAAATTCAACTACTTCCTTCACACTAATGGTCTTTGGCACGCCCAGATACAATCACTCCATTTTTGGCCAATCATTAACATCTGCTTTGTGACCCATTAAATGAGACATTCCCTGTACTGTACCACCTCTTCTCAATCTATGAATCCTGTCAAAAACAGGATAAACCTGTAGCATATACCGCAGGTATTTATAGCCCAGTCATCATCATGCAACGGCATCAGTAGGAGCCTGAAGTTACTACCACTTTAAACTTGCAAGGTGACTAATTTTTTGTCCGGGGGAGCTTATTTTGAATAAGAAGTGGGCGTGGCTAATTGAGGTAATTTAAGAATTTTTTGCTATCTGTATTAATTATATCACACTGGTACTATATGATTTGAGTATTTTGTGTACATTATCAGTTCTTAAAAGGGAATTGTACTGATTTTAAAAGAAGTCTGAATAATTATGGGGACAGGCAGTGTCAACAATTTATGTAATAGCATTCAGTAGAGAGCTTTTAGAGATGTTAAACTCTTCAGACGTCTGATTCCCGTGACCACCGCTGTGAACATTTTCTAACTGCAGGTTTCTGTAGAATGGAGCATTTCATATCAGACTTCTCTGACTGACTTTGTTTACACCTTGACTATTATAATTGAATTTTAATTTTGAAAATAATACCCATTTAAAGATTGCTGAACATCTGCCTGTGTCATTAGAAAGAGAGCGTAATTCCTTTGTCTTGAACAGAATTTCTCAATAAAAAGTAATTTACAAAAAAAAAAAAAAGAAAGAGAGCGTAAGTAAGCCACTTTAAATCAATTTAGAGCAACGCAGTATGTGAAAGGTTGAATAAAAACCTATATATATATATATATATATATATATATATATATATATATATATATATATATATATATATATATATGCATATATATATATATATATATATATATATATGCATATATATATATATATATATATATGCATATATATATATATATATATAATAAAAATAAAACAGAAAGCCACCCACACACGTTGAACAGATGTTTTTTTAAACAGCTGTTCTGCACGTCACTGTTAGTTCTCGTCACCTGTCACCCACATGTAAAGGCCATATGCCCCTCTCTTCTTTTCCCTATAGGTGTGTGTGTGTGTGGTTGTTTGTTTACCATGTTTTTGTTTGTAACCTGTCCTCCCAGTGCTTCATTCTTATGTTTTATAGCAATCACTGACTGCAACCTGTGCTGCTGTCAAGACTACAAGACAACATAGTTTGTTTACGCTGCTCCCAGAATGCTGTGATGATATTTCATTCGTGTCTGGAGCAGCCTGACTGGCTAAAGTCAAATTAGTGCAGAATTAAACCAATCAGTCAAAACCGCCCTGCAAAGTTTATGTTTATTGTGCTGAATGTGATACAATTAGACCCGCAGGCCTTCGGATTACATTGGGTGTATATTTTTTCTTGTGACAGAATTGGTATGATAATAAATAGGAATCCAAAATATGTTGTCCATGATTGCGATTATTAGTCTGCATTCCCAAGAGCATTTTGATGCGTCAGGGAAATCTCAAGCTAAGGTTTGAGGAATCTAGCACCAACATGTTCAACTGATGATGGTCTTCCCTCAGCTCACTTTTGTCTCTCATCTTCTGTGAAAATTTGAACTGAAACACATCACTACAGACTACAGCTGACAGCGTGCAAAGTATTGCTTGAATGTATTATTAGCTTCAAATGTCAGTGTTCAAGCCAAAACTAGTGGGGCTAGGTGGGTAAAACAGCTGCTTAAAAATGGAGGTTTGTACAGCAAACAGTGAATTTTAAGTGTATGATCGCATGTTCATAGATGCATTAAAAAAGTGAAGACGTTAATGAAATGAGTCAATATCTTAATCTTTATTGCATGTTAGTGTGTCATCAGAGCACCTTCAGAGCTCGTTTGCCAGTGTTTATTCAGAACAGTGTTCATTTTATACGATAATCAAATATTATTTGTTTAAAACTTTGGACATTCGAATAGGAAAGAGGTTAAAATAATAATAATAGAGGATTAAAACAAAACTAAAATGAAAGTTAAAATGCCCATTCCTAGCGCTAAAGCTTTGCTACTTTCACTGGTGTTTAAGAAATTCAGTGACGATTACCAACTAAAGCCAACAGAAGTGTACATACCATGCTGACCACAGACGATAGTTATCCACCAACGGTCACCAATAGCTTGATGACATCTGGCACCTGACAGTTGGCTTGTTGTGTCTCATTGATTTAAATGAGGACAGTATCTTGGCGGATAACAGACATGAACACACATCAGGTGTTACAGTAAGTTAAAAACTTAACCAGTGTTGAGTGTACTCTGATGCAGCTATTTCTCGGCCATAGGAGACGTTGGATGGTGTATGTAGAGCAAGAAATTTATCTAATTGCTGCTGCCAGATTACATTCAGAGCTTTCCGTCACGCATGTTTCTGTAGTTTCTATTAGTTTTTCCACAATTTCTTTTGCATTCTTATGCTGGCTTTGCGCAGTAATTTAATTGGGATATGTTGTAATGAGTTAAGTTCATATGATTATGATTTATGTTGCAGTAGCTGTCGACCAGTAAAGTTTTACAGTCTTTTGACTGTCTGTGTCCACAAACATGCTTATAGCAGTAGTGTTTTTTCAACAGATACCAAAATGTCGTCCTGGAAACATAAGACTCCCCTGTGGAGTCCTGCTAATGGTCTAGTCCTGGGATGGTCAGCACATGTCACATTGGTCATTTGGTCTTTGTTAGTGAGTCATAGCTCCACAGACTTTTCTGTGGTTCTTGTGTTTTAAAGAGCAGGACAGCGTGTCCAGGTTTTCATAAAGTTTAGAGCAGTCCGGTCTTTTTCTCTCTGGTCCAGACACACGTTGCTCACACTGCAGTGGTGTCCTTGAATGTAATTTTTTTTTTTTTTTTTGGTAACTATTCAACAACACTCTCTCTCCCTCCCCTCTCCACCCTCTCTCTTCCCTTTTCCTCATACTGTTAAAGGGCCTGTATCCTCCATTTTTTTCCCTTTTATTTTCTTCTCCTGAAGTTCACTTCTAACATCTTGTGTGGTTTTATATACCAAACCAATCGTCTTCATTAATTTCTCATGACCATTTTCTAACTTCTCTTTATCCCTTAGAATGAACCAGGCTGTCTTTGTTACTGTGCATTTAAGGCTGATATAAAATAAATGAGCTCTGTTCTTATTGGCTGTCCTGTATTGTACCTCATTCAAAGATGCTGAGCTGAAACACTCTCTAGAACTTCATTGTGAATGGACAGGGCTGTAGGTTGAAAAGGTGGATTATATGAAAATGAGTTTGTTGTCATTAGAGCAACCCCCCCCCACCCCCCAAAAAGAAAACGAATTCAAAACGAGTTGTTTTTGCAGCACTGTGTAGACTATGTATATGTGGTCATAGAGACTGGTGCATAAAGAGCACGGTTTAAAACTTAGACAGTACTTACATATAATTTAACTGTTTCAGAAAGGCAAGCGGAAGTTTAGGCCCTTCAAAGAGAACACTTTAAGCAGCTCTCTATTGTGTAATTTTCCATGTTTTTTTGTCTTACTGCTATAGCTTTATTTCATATGTCTTGGAACGTCTGGACAAGATGCTTTGCACTTGACTTATATAATCCGTAGTCATTAGTAAATTAAAAACTAGTTAAACATTTCATGCTGTGTGTTGTCTGGTTGGTAAATAGGCTTGAAATGATTGACCAGACAGAAAATCGCTGAGGGTAAACAAATGCACATGATCTACTTAACTACTCCTGCAGCATAGGGATGCAATGGTACATGGTGGACGATTAAACAGCTTGGTCCGCCTCTTATGGTTCAATATGCTCACGTGAACCACAGTATTATGCCTGTCATTTTCTGTAATTTCTAAAACTTTCTTATTGTACTGTAGACTGTGTGCATGTTTTAAATTCAGATCCACAGCACACAGTCTGTGCCTATCACTTCACCAGCCAGTCTTTTAGGTAAATAGCTAATGGGAAATTACCTGGGCTATCAGTACAAGCCTAACCTTTTTCAGTGTGTATCTTTCAGCTCCAAAACAGCCTGTCTGTGAGGTTAGAGTAGACAGATGCTGTGCATTTTAAGTAATGATGAATGCTTACTATCATTCAGTTTATATGAGTACAGTGTAAAATGAATGTGAACTTTGCGATTATCGACACTCTCTGCTTGTATATAGCAACGCTCCAGTATGTGATGCTGCATGGCCCCCCCAGTGTGCTTTGGCTTTTGCAATGTCCCCTCTCTGGCACACATTTCAGCAGCAAAGTAGTTCCTGAACTCTACAAAACATCACAAAGAGAAATTGAAAGCTAACAGGTTGTCAGAGCTAAGAGGCTTTTTCTCCCCTTGATTTCATACAGTACAGACAGACACTAAGCCTAATCAGTCATGCTGCCATTTTTCTAAATGGAAAGTTATCTCTAGACTAGAAAAGGGTTAATTGTTTAAAAGGTATAATGTTTTTATACCCTTTTATATATATTTTTTGAAAATATAAAGATAGCTGTAGTGTACTGTGAGCCCACTGTCTCGTTGCATCCCTAGTTGACAACATGAGACATGGTTAATGTTTTTACAGTTTAGTTATAAAAGGTTTTTTAGTATCTCACTCTGTTTATCAGGGCAAATACTGCATGTAAATGGCTATATGGCCACTGTATGACGGTGCTGCACCATTGATGCCTTGCTAGGCAGTCAGTGTGAAACAGGTCTTATGCTTGTGGGATGGAGCTGTGTCGGATAGACTGAGACAGAACACAGATGCTCTGGCTTTCTTTAAAAAATAAAAAAATAAATAAACGCGCTGCTTGCTCCAGGCAAAAAAATCGCTCCCACTCTGGCCCACTCACACGCTCTGCTCTGAGTATGGGTGTGTATTTGTTACCCCAACTCCCTGGTTTGTCAGACACAAGGGCTAAAAAATTAATAGTTTTTATATCAGATATGCAGTTTGAAAGAGTGCAGTTTTCAAATTGCGAAGGCTGCAGTTTGAATTATAATCTATCTTAACAAATATAAAGTGGAGACTTTAATCCAGTAACACTGAGCTTGTGACCTGCAAACCAGTCAGAAGGAACTAAACACCCTTGCGCTGTGTACATGACAACACAGCCCAATTAACCGCCACACTGGCACACTGCATTCAAAACCTTGAGCCAGAAAAAGTGGATATTCTGGTCTTCTTGGCCAAAAAAAAACAAGCCCAGACCTTAATTTGTAAAAAATAATCACAATTCAGATAGCAGTGGTAGGTGAGGTAACAGTTAGAGAGGATTGTTATAGACAGTAGAATTTGAGAATATGCAGAGCTGTGTTTCTCTGTTGGTGCATGTGTGCCCGCGTGTGTGTGTTTGTGGGGGGGATGGGGGGGGGTGTACTCATGGTGGTTTTGCCAGGGACCAGCTGGTGTCTGAGGAAGTGACCTTGCTGGTATGGGGTAAAACATCTGCATCTTGCTTTTATACACACTCACACTCTGTCTAACTCTCTCTCTATATCCCTCTTTCTTTCTCTCCCTGTCACTTGCATGCTCTCTCTCTTGCTCTCTCTCGCTCGCGCTCTCTCTCTCTCTCTCTCTCTCTCTCTCTCTCTCTCTCTCTCTCTCTCTCTCTCTCTCTCTCTCTCTCTCACTCTCTCTCACTCACTTTTTCTCTTCTATCCTATGAGAAAACTGCGCTTTCCCACTGTAGTCAGAATTATATTTGAAACCTTCTTCCACTGAAAGCTTTTTTTTGTTTTTGTTTTTGTTAGTTTTTTTTTTTTTTGGAAGGAGCGCTCACGTAATTTCCGCTGGCTGTCTTGCCTGTGTATGCAGTGTGGAAGCAAATGAAATTGGAAGTGAAGGGTTGCATTTACTCTGGCAGCAGAGGCTCCACTAGTCCAGGTCAGATTGGCTCTGTAATTGTGGCTAAGCGGAGAGAGTGCAGCTTGCTGCACGGCTCTTATCTCCTTCACGCTCTCCGGCCCGTTCCAGCCCAGTCCGGCTCAGTTGTCTGGCCAACTGGGAGATTCAGCTAACAGCAGCCCCAGCCTCAGGAAGAAGCAGAAAAAAAAATTGAGAAACTCATGGGACCGAGTGAAGAGAAACAGAGTGAGAGAGGGGAAAGGAACTTTCTACAGTGCAGATGCACCTCAAAAACTGCTCCATCATCAGCAGAGTAATCATTATGCTCCATGTGTGTTACCTGCTAGATAGATGAATATCAGCCGATATCAGGTTAAAGGCGTTTATTGGCCGCTGGTAGAAATAAAGGTTCTGTGCCGGTATATTTTCCATTCATCAAGGTTCAAACAATGTAAATGTTCCCTCGAAGGTACAACAGTGGTTTTAAGGTCCAATTGTGCACCTTAAATAATATTTTTTTTCTCCAGGTGAAAAGTTCATATTTGTTCCTGTTTATAACCTTTTAAAAAAGAACATTAAAATAAAAAGACTAGAGATGAGACAAGGGGTGTGTGGAGTCAATATTACAAGCATTATACTTTTAAATTTGAAACACTCTAATAAGATAAGATAAGATAATCCTTTAATTAGTCCCACATCGGGGAAATTCTCAGTATTACAGCAGCAGAGTAATAGAAGTAAGGCACTCAGTAATAGAAACGGGAAAACAGTATAAAAATTTATTTAAAAATTAAGTTAAATCTCTGGACCATTTACAACAAAATAAGAATTAAAAAAAGAGTTGCACAAGATCTGTATTGCACTTATGAACATACTGCACAATGAAAAATATTTACATTCTGAATATAAGTGTATAGTGTGTGTGTGTGTGTGTGTGTGTGTGTGTGTGTGTGTGTGTGTGTGTGTGTGTGTGGTCTACTGGGAGCAGTGCTGGTTGAACAGTCTCACAGCAGCAGGAAGGAAGGACCTGCGATAGCGCTCCTTCACACACTTGGGGTGAAGGAGCCGGTCACTGAAGGAACTGCCCAGTACTGCCAGAGTCTCATGCATGGGGTGGGAGTCGTTCTCCAGCATGGATGCTAGCTTGTTCAGCATCCTCGTTTGTCCAGTTTCTTCCTGTCTGCAGTGGAAATGCTGCCGCCCCAGCAGACCACTCCATAGAGGATGGCTGATGCCACCACTGTGTCGAAAAAGGTCCTCAGGAATGGCCCCTGCACTCCAAATGACCTCAGTCTCCTGAGCAGGTAGAGTCTGCTCTGTCCTTTCCTGTACAGTGCAGCAGTGTTGTCTGACCAGTCCAGTTTGTAGTTAAGGTGCACACCTAGGTACCTATAAGAGTCCTCTCTTTCAATGTTCCTTCCCTGGATGTTCACTGCTGGAGGGGAATGTGTGCACCTGCGGAAATCCACCACCAGTTCTTTGGTCTTCCACGCATTGATCTGTAGGTGATTCCGCAGACACCAGTCCACAAAGTCCTGAATCAGTTCTCTGTACTATCCGTCGTCCTCATTTGTGATGCAGCCGACGATTGCGGAGTCATCAGAGAACTTCTGTAGGTGGCAGTTTGGTGAGTTGTACATTAAGTCTGCAGTGTACAGGGTGAAGAGGAACGGTGCTAACATTGTTCCCTGAAGGGCCCCTGTGTTACAGACCACCATGTCGGACACACAGTCCCTTGTCCTCACATACTGTGGACGGTTGGTGAGGTAGTCCAGGATCCAGTGCGTTAGGTGATGGTCCACCCCTGCCTGTTCCAGCTTGTCCTTCAAGAGCCCAGGCTGTATGGTGTTGAAAGCACTGGAGAAATCAAAGAACATGATTCTCACAGTGCCCCCAGGCTTCTCCAGGTGAGAAAGAGCTCCATGGATGCAGTTGGATGATGGCGTCATCCACCACGATGCCAGGCTGGTAGGCAAACTGAAGTGGGTCCATAGATGAACTCACCATAGGGCGGAGTTGTGTAAGGACTAGCCTCTTCAGTGTCTTCATCAGGTGTGATGTAGCTGCTGAGGTCCTTTGGGTGCTGCGTTTTCGGCAATGGCACCACACAAGACATTTTCCACAGTTGTGGTACTCTCCCCAGCTTCAGGCTTGTATAGAAAATGTGCTCCACTATCCCACACAGCTGATCTGCGCAGGACTTGAGGAGCCTGGCACTGATGCCATCCGGCCCTGTAGCCTTCTTCGCCTTGATCTTCCTGAGCTCACTTCTCACCTGGGCCATTGTGAAGGTCAGACTGGAGCGGGGGGGGGGATGCTGAGTGTTGGAATGTGTGAACTGAAGGTTCCGGCAACCAGCAGAAGAACCAGTGGGGGGTGGGTGTGAGCTGAAAGTTGTGGGGCTGGGGATGGGTGTGAGAGAGGGGGTAGAGCAACATGCTGGAAGTGCCAGACAGGAGGTTTTCAGCAGAGATGTCCGTGTAGTGGGAGGGGCGGGTGAGTGATCAAACCTATTGAGAAACAGATTAAGATCGTTCACCCACTTTTGGTCCCCTACCGCCTGAGAGTCGGGCTTCTTATGGCCGGAGATTGCTTTAAGGCCTTTCCGGACTCCATATAACATATACTTATCTCAAAAATGCATGTTTTTTCATTTGGAATTAATTGTTTTTTTGTTTTGTTTTTGTATTTTCCACAAAAAGATATAGCAAGTACGTAATATTTCAGATCTCAAACTTGCTTGGCTTACTGGAAAAATCAAAGCCCAAAATGCAACTTGCATATTATAATTTAATGGTTTATGGTACAGTTACATTCCCTGACTAAAGGTACTAAGGTGTACCCTTTGAGGGGACCACCCCAGTGACATGAGGGGTACTGCACCAGTGACGTTTTACTACCTTTATTTCTGAGCATGTAGTTCGAAAAGGCCATTCAGTCCACAGCTATTATTGTCAGGTTGTAACTTCACACTGCAGATTTGAGTCTTGTTGGTGATCAGTTCAATTCAAATAGTCGCTCTAAAGATAGGAATTCATGCACCCAGGTCACCTCATTAACAGCTTGGTAATTAGCTGATTAGATGGATCAGGTTAACTCAGGCCATCCACTGAACTCTGCAGGTCTGCTAACTCCTGAACTGGGGTTTGATGGGGGTTATATATAGTAAGATGCAGTGGGGCAGTATTAGCTGCTCACCCATTTGCTCACCTCATTTTCTCACCTAATATAGGCCCATGGGCTGCTTGTGTGTTTCCTGCTGTGGGAGAGAAATATGGCCTCTGCACGCTGGGCCTAACCCTTCCCAAAGAACCCTGCTATTGATCTGTCCATGCGGCAGCGTGTTCCCTCGCGCTGGATGAATTGTAGTACGGTTGTGATTGCACTGCCTGCAGTGCAGCCAGCCTTTTCTGCAGGAGAGGCTCAGATTGCTTTTGTGTTGATTTCTCATGGTAGGCGACAGCATCATCAGCGTCATCATCTGCGTCTGATAATAGGCTCGGAGCGTGCAATGGACAAACAGCAGCATGGAGGCTGTGCAAAAGGAGGTGATGTGAGAGGTGTTTTGGTAGACTTAAACTATTTAATAATGTACAAAGTAGCACCACTAATTTGTTAATATTGTTAACGCATTTTACTATTTTGACCTTCCAAACCTACCATAGTCCAGGCTCTAGAGCAGGGGTGTCAAACTCAACCACTAAAAGGACCATATTAAAAAATCTCAACAAATCTGTGGGCCAGCTGTGCTTTATTTTATTCTTTCTTGCTGTTTTGCCATGACCCCAACTGGCCATTGCTTAATCAGAATATGTTGCAACTGCAAAAAATAGGCACTGAATACTGGAATGATTCAAAAATAATTTGCAATAAAAAACAATATGTATATAAATATGTATAAATATGTGTAAAAAATAAATATGTATATAAAACAATAAGCTACATCAGTGGTGGACGGAGTACAAATGATGTACTTAAAGTTAAAGTAGAGATAGCCAAGGTAAATTATTACTACAGTAAAAGTAGAAGTTCCTTCCTTTAGACCTCCAAAATATTCTTTGTACTTAAGTATCGAAAGTAAAAGTACTAAAAGATTAATTATGACTCCAATGTCCTTTTACTATTTTTGTAACAAGACTCTTGTTTCATGAACTCATTTTAGGTGAGAATACTCTAGCGTCACTCTTGGTCAACCAGTCTTTTAATAGAATGTCATTATTTATTCACTGATGTCTGTTAAAATTATCATAAGCACAAACCACTGAAGGCAAACAATTTCCATCAGGTAGAACTGAGTGGCTCGGAAATAACTCTGTTTTGCAAACAAGCAAAGTTTCAGTTTAATATTGATTTGCAACTTTGCATAAAAACTTCTTTAAACACAGGATCACAAACTAGTTTTCCTTTACTGTATTGCATCTGTAGGTCTCTGTTGATAAACATAAACTAGCAAAAACAAATTTACTAGAAAATGAAAGTGTTTGTATAAATTCAGAGAAAAGCCACATGCCAGTCACGACTGCATATGTGTACATATTTCTATATTGTGGTCTATTTACACAAAGTTAGGTTAGTTCCATAATTTCTGGCGGAATAGACACTTGTTGAACCGTATACTTGCAGTGGGTCGGTATGTCCAACAGGTCAAAACAAAGTGTGTTCTGTACCCTGATTGGTGTTCTTGCTTTGCACTTCTTTCGTATTGCCGTTACGCTTTTATACACACAAAAAACAAAAGAACAACAGATTTTGCATAACGTAGTGGAGTAAAAAGTAAGATACTTTAAAATTTGTACTTTTTTACTTTAAAAGTTGCCCAAAATGGAAAAAACTTCAGTAAAGTACAGATACACAATCTTAGTACAGTAACGATTTACATTTACTTTGTTCCTGTTCACCACTGAGCTACATTAGCTGCAGATAATTGTAAACCTCTTTAAATGCCCCCAGTGTACAGTAGGTCTGTAAAAAAACCTGACCGTTTGCTTGAAGTAGACACCTGACATCTTTTTTGTTAATGTTAATGCAAATGTTAATATGAAATAAAAATAATTTTTCCAGTACTTTTGTGATGAGGTGGGCTAGAGCTGGATATCCACACTCATTGTTTTAAACATGCAGCCGCTGTTGTCCGTGATGAAAATTGGAAGCTCTGTTACTCAGTGATTTTCATATTCACGTTCATGTGACTCCACTGTTCATATGAAAATGTTAGTGAAAGTAATGAATACTTTCTGATGAAGCTTATTTCGTCCACTCATACTGATAACAAAATGCATTGCCTTTTTGGATGAAACACTTTCTTTAGGTCAAATTTGAACAAATAATACAATTGAGACTGATTAACCATGCAGAATGGTGCCATTGATGACAATTAATTGAAATGTAATTACAGAATGCAATTACATAATTACATATAATAAAATTAAGTGTATTTACCTCATTACATAATTGGTAACATGATGAATTACACTTGCATTCAGTTTGCCTTTAGCATTTTTAACAAGGTTTAGATTGACATTTTTGCATTTGTTTCAGTGTGACAAGCATGTGGCTGGAAGACGAGCGTCGAGAATGTTCTCTGTACTGGCACCCAAGTGGTGGAATGAACTCCCACTGGCTGTCCGAATAGCAGAGTCTCTTGCTGTCTTCAAATGCAGACTAAAGACGCATCTCTTTACACAGCACTTAAATGAGCATTGAATTAAGTATTGTTTGCAATATATTATGCTGCACTTATATATTATATTTTATTGTATTGCACTGTGTATTGCAGTCTATTGTTTTGTATTGCATTGTACGGCACAGAGTTCTGTGTTCAACTCTGCTCCTTCTCCTTCGGTATCTACAGTGACTTTTTGTTTCTAGCAGTATCTGAGACAGTAACTGTCTCTCTCTCTAACCTATTGGTAACTAGCAAAGATATTTTCTCCACATAGACAAAGCACTTCTTGTCAGTCGTTCTGGTTCAGAGCATCTGCTAAATGCTGTAAATGTTAAATGTAAACGATGTTTTTATTAACACACATGGTGTAGACTGTAAGATTACAATCTTCACTTCTGACAGAATAGCTCTGCTTGTTGAGTGAAATATGATTGATAAATAATAAAATTACACCACGCTTTTGTTGTTGCTGGTGATAACTACAGAGTCTAAAGGTTACACCAGGCAGGGCTGAGATGTGAGACAGGTGTGAAGGAGAGTGAGAGAGAGAGCTGTGACGACAGGTGGAGGAAACAGAAAGGAAGACGTAATGAAAGGAAAGAGCCACATCTGTCTTAGATAAAACAGCTACTGATAAGAGACACAGATTACGGCATCATTTCATATAGATTGTTTTCTCTTTCTCTCCCTCACTCACTCTCTCTCTCTCTCTGCGCTAAAAGTTTCAGCGGGCAGCAAGTTGACAGCCTCTTTAATGGCATTTTAATGATCTAGCAGAAGCCCTGCTCTCCTTCTTAATGCTGGAGAGAATCATCTCTGGTCTGTCCTATCTAATCTCATCTTCTCTCCTCCCTCCCTCGCTCGCTTGCACCCTGCAGTCTCTCGTTTGCTGTGTCACTTCACCAGGCGCACAGAAGAGCTCTTATTCTTCTTCTGCAGCGGACATTGATGTTTGCATGTGTCCGTTTTGTCTGCGTACGGATTCCGGAAAGCTTACAGAGCTAAATAAATTATAAAACATATAAAAATTACATTTTTATTGATCTGTATTAGAGAGAGTGGCATTTATATGTATGCTTACAGACCAAGCTCTAAATTAAGCCTAAGGCCAGGCTGAATATGATATTTAATAGTAAAACATCATTGGCATTGCAGTTTAGTCAAACACTAGTATAACTTGAGTAACTGAAAACTTAAAACTAACCTATGAAATGGATAGTTCAGGTCTTAGAGTAGCATTAAACTCAATGAGGCAAAAAAAATGTGTGGGCCTGTTAGCATCACACTAACACCCACATAGAGGCGTATGGAAGTTCACATAATTTTAGAGGCTAATTTGAGTAGAGAAAGCTACTTCTAAGGTAAATGTTTCTATTTTAAGCGCTGTTATATTTGTATATTGTACATATTTAACCAACATACAACATGCAGTATACATTGAGTGAGTTCTTGTCCTCATTTAGCAGTCCATAGTTGTGACAACTTACTCCAAACAAACTATTTCAAGTTTTTAGTCCCACTTTTTATTAAGTGGCTCTAATAACCATGTAGCTACATGTGAACATATGCAACAACAATGTAACTACTAATGGTGTAGTCACTATTACAGCTGTGCACCTTATGTAATTACATGTGTATTAACCAGTTTTGCCACATGCGAGTTTTGCACATTACACAAGTATGTCTTAGTAGTTGTAACGGCCTTTTCGCTCTCGTGTAATTACATTAATATAATATTATAATAATATTTGTAAGCACCACTTTTTTTCAGAAGTATTTTTTCAGCAGTAAAAGGAAGTGTGCAATAACTTGCATTAAAACTTACACTGTATCTACCAGCCTTCCTAGCATTTGGCTAGCATTTGTGTTGCTAGTGCTGTGACATTGTAACCAGTTTAAACTTAAACCTCTTTGTAATGTGACAGGACAGCAGGCGTCCCCTTGTCTTAAAATGTAACTTTCGTTACATTAAGTAAATACGCTGGATTGCCCCAAAGCAATTTCTATATTACCATCCTGTTACTGCACAGTGCCTACATAAATGCACAGGAACTGTCCACTTATCTTAAAGTGTAACTTTAACACTGCACTACAGGAAAGTTCCTGTGTAGAAGTTACACTAGTGCAGTCACATGATGCAAAACTGAAATTGATACATGTGTAATTACATAGGCTGTACTTCTACAGTCCATCTGTAACATTGACTAAATCATCAGTAGTTAGTGTTGTTGCATATGTTATTCATGTGTAACTACAGTTATTAGAGACACTTAATATAAAGTGGTACCCAGTTTTGTTTTGTTTTTTTTTTTGTTTTTTTGGTGGAAGACTTGTTTAATGCAGTTGTTGTTAATAATACATGAAATTGTTTGAGATTTATTTATTCTTTATTTA
The DNA here is from genome assembly GCF_015220715.1 of Pygocentrus nattereri. Lineage (NCBI taxonomy): Eukaryota > Metazoa > Chordata > Actinopteri > Characiformes > Serrasalmidae > Pygocentrus > Pygocentrus nattereri. The sequence goes on along the minus strand of NC_051216.1, from coordinate 13,668,719 downwards.
TTTTATTTTATTTGTATGGTTATAGCAATGCAATAAGCCAAATAAGGCTATGCATTTTTACCATGTATAAAGGGGCTTTAGTTAACAGCACTTGTTGTCAATGATAAAATCACTGTAAAGCCTGGCCTCGCAAGATTGATCATTTTATATGTTGTGATTTAGTTATAATTGTAGCTAACATGATGAGGATGTATCTAACCCTAATCCTCACCACAGCGCTTTACTCTTAATGAGCAATTTACATCCACCCAAGCAGGGGCGACTTACGCCCAGCCTGAAGATTCGCCTCAGCGGTCTACAGGGCTGTGGCTGGAAACTGCTTGATGAGTTAGGTTTACTGTAGAAGGCAGTTCTGCATGTAGGCTAGCTGGGCTTTACTGGGGATCGTGTTCAGCCCATGAGTATTATGTTGTGTACAGTGTTGTAGATTGATTTGAAGCTTTCCTTCATGTTTCTCTGAAGTGTGTTCTTGCATGTGTGTATGTGTGGGTTCTTTTCATCAGCAGTTTGGGGGGGGGGGTTTGTGGAGGGCTTTTGGAGGGGATTAAGACAATATGGAGGGCTGTGGGACAGATGAGGGGCTTTACTGTGTGTGAGGGATTATAAACGCTGCAGTCATGGTTCTGAAGGTGGAACCGGTCCAGTGGGCCATTCTCTCAGGTTCAGTGCCAGAACTGTTCTGCCAAGAACCTGAGAGCTCTTTTCAGCATAACTCTTACTCTTCTTCTCTTGCACAGATCTGTTATTGGCATGGATTCAATGTGATACCAATATGGGTGGGCAATATTAACACTATTACACTATTTTACTATTCAAAGGAGCAATTATATAAATATATAGGCCTACCACAAAAATATTCCATTATTTTATTTTAACATCATAGCTACGACTATAAGAGTCTATACTATATTATTATTAATATGACTATTTTATTATTATTAATAATAATAACAATAAACCCAGTGAGGCAAAACAAATATATGGGCCCATTAGCAACATACTAACATAACACAGGAAACCATATAGAGGTGCAAGTGGATACTGTGTAAGTGGATATTTTCAGGGGCTATTTTGATTAGAAAAAGCTACTTGAGGTGAATGTTTCTGTATTAAGTAATATAATGTAGATTTAAGGCTTCTAAATGATTAAATATTATATGTGGGGGATGTTTGTGCTTCTCTGTTTTTGGATTTGTCAGGGTATTCACAATGTGGTAACATTTTAATGAGACGTCCTATCTCTGTTCACTTTTCTATCACTGTTCCTTACACCCCTACATAACTGTGACGTGCCTGAGGCTGTGAGAGCTGATGTATCTGTGTGCTATCTGCAGTTATGAACGTCAGCGGGAGACAGAGTTTACCCTATGTTCTCTGAATCTATAATCTTAGTGTTCTCTAAAGCCTATAAATCTGTTACCAGGAAAAAAAAATGGCATATAAGCCACCGCTATGCCTGTTGTCTTGCCTGAGCCCATCTGGGAACTGACACATCTTTGTGCTTTTCCTGTATTGTCCTCCGTTCCTGAAAGATTATCCTGCGGTTGTCATACAGCATTTGTATCACAACTGTTAAAGTCAAAGTAGGCTTTCCTCTCTCTCTCTCTCTCTCTCTCTCTCTCGCTCTCTCGCTCTCTCGCTCTCTCGCTCTCTCTCTCTCTCTCTCTCTCTCTCTCTCTCTCTCTCTCTCGCTCTCTCGCTCTCGCTCTCTCGCTCTCGCTCTCTCTCTCTCATTCAGAGCTCATGGTTTAGATGTAAGGAGGTTGTTGTCTCCTCTGGGATTCCTCCGGTGTGTGACTGTGATTAAGTTGCAGCTCGGGGCTGCTAGCGTTCCTCAACATGCCTGGAGCCTACACCACTAAGCGACTAATCTGTGCTAAATGCCTTTCAGATACACACAGATCGTTTTTTTTTTTATACAGTGAGACATTCTCATAAGATATTTCCAATGTAAAAAAAAAATAGTGGTCAGGCGAAACACATTTTCATTTAGAAATGTTGTTGTGATCAAGCTGCATTTATTGTGCTAAACATAACAACAACTGAAATTACACAGTCAAAAGTTTACACACCCTTGAATGTTGGGCCTGTACGCTCTGCTACACTGAGATCACTGTAAAGGTTGAGAATCTGTATCTGTGCCTTGTTTGATCATGATCAGTGTATGTATGAGTATTTCAGTCTGATAAAGAAGTGCAAAACCCATGATGCAGCCAAAAGCAGGCAGACCAAGAATTATATCCGAGGCAGTCGCCAGGAAAATAATGTGAGAAGCAAATTAGAACCTGCAAACAACTTCTGCTCAAATGCAGGCTTCTCTGAAACAAAGCGTTCTCACTGTTTAAGATTATACAGGGTGAGTCAAAAGGCACAGGACACCGTTTTATTTTATTTAATTTTTTATGCTGTCACAAGCCTCCACGATGCGCTGCTGAAGGTGGTGTCCTCAGAGTAAGTCGATAATAAAATAAAAAATAAAATGAAACATGTCCTGTGACTTTTGCATTTTTTTTGCATCACCCTGTATAATAAGAAGATACTTTTTTTTTGTTTATACACTTACAATCAATAAATGAGCAAATAACACAGACTAACTAGTAAAGCACAAATAAATGAAGGATGAATGTAAATCAACAAGAGGTTCAATGATATAAACCTGTCTTGGAAAGGGGGGAAAAACACAAGTCCTTTGGGAGATCAGGTTTTCTCACTGGTCATATTCTATCTGTTTTGCCCAGTGCAACAAAACTGACAACAGATACTGGAATTCTAATCAGAGGTGCGTAAGCAGAAATGGCCTCACAAAAAAGCCTTTTTTGTGCCCACACCTTAAAACAGCCTTCTTGCAGTATACCAAACAGCATCTAAAAAAAAAAGTCTGATGCAAAGGTTTGAACAGCTTCAGTCAAATTACATGTTCTGTTGTATTTTCACTGAAAATAAATTGGTACATGTAAAGCTTTTGTTCCCCCCAGTTTTCTCCCCAGTGTAGTCATCTCCAATTTTGCCCACTAGTTAGCACTCACCCAATCCCATGATACCACTAACGCTAGGAGGGTGAAGGCAGCACAGGCTTCCTCCAAAACCTGTGAAGCACTACCACATCTTTTCAAACTGCCGCTCATGCAACCTCATTGGACAGCTTGAACGCGCTTGGAGGAAAGTTCCAACCAAGGGATCTGTTATGTCAGCTAACAGCTGCCGGTGCTGACTATCATTCCACTGAGTGATCGGGGGGGAGAAGGGAGGCCATCCTACCCACCCAGAGAGCAAGGCCAATTGTGCTCTCTTGGACTCCCGGCTTTGGACAGCTGTAGATGCAAAGAGCTGCTTAAATCTGTTTTTTAAATCTTAAATTTGTTGATTTTAATGTTTTAGTGTGGATTATACAAATGTATATATAAAATGAATGTATAAAATGTGCAGTAACTTTTGCACAAGCCACATTTTAGGGTTAATTTTTTTCTCACTATGTTTTTATTGAGCAAATAAACAGTCGCTGTGCATTTAAAATGTGTTCTCTGTAAAGTATATGTTAACTTTGAAAACATGTAATTTGACCAAACTTTTGCATACAACTGTTTCAAGACAGTCGTTTGCAATGATGGGACAAAATCTGAATGGTCACAACCATAAACCGTTACTATGGTCAAAATGAATACCATTGGGAGCTCAGCAGATCATCTCAGAGGAATCTAGGAGAAGAATTTCTATGAATAATCTTACTCCATTTGCAAGGGTGCACTTTCCACACAAGGCCTAGTCGACCCCTCAGTGGTGGCAGCTGAATAGCGCAATCTCTTCTATTGTCATAGATTAGATTAGATCATAGATTTAAGTGATGATACAAAGGGAGCAGTCAAATGTAAGTAAAGAAATAAGAAAAAATAATGTGACACGAGGAGAAGAAAAGAACGTGTTTTTTCCTTCATTTCCATATGGTTGGTGAGGTGTAGTGGGTAAAACCTTTGCCTTCTATGCTGTAGACTGGGGTTCAATTCCCTGCCTGGGTAAGCACCCTACACTATACCAATAAGAGTCCTTGGGCAAGACTCCTAACACTACCTTCGCCTACCTGTGTAAAACAATCAAATTGTAAGTCGCTCTGGATAAGAGCGTCAGCCAAATGCCATAAATGTAAATGTGTGGGTGTGTGTGTGTGTGTGTATATGTTGTCGGAACAAAACCTTTTCTGTTGTGTTTCAGTTTTTTGACATAATTTGAAGTGTCTGTTGTTCATTATATTATGTGTAAATTTCATGATGAATGGACCAAAAGAAACGGCCCAAACTTACTTGGTAAAAAGTCTGGTTTCATTGACTTACATTGAAAAAGTATGTTTTTTTTTTTCCTTCTCTTGTAACGTTACCATTGTGATATGAAGTTTTGCTTCTACAGCAGTGAGATAAATAGATGAGCTCCTGGCAGTCTGCCTCCTGCTAACACCCTTCTCTAAATATTCAGATGTTCCTGAAGATCTTTAGCAATAGGTGGCTCAGGTGTTGGGTTCAATTTGGAATTAAACTCAGAACAGCTGCAGGACAGATCACCGAGAGCAAAGTTGGGCAGCTCTGCTATCGAGCCTCCCCCTGTGTCTCTCATCCAGGCATTCATCAGTGCCTCCTTGAATTGAATTTGATCATCATACATTCTGTCAAAAGCTGGTCATTGTACTGGCCAATGTAATAAATCACGCAGTGACTGAATATTGGTAATCAATATCAAAGCATTTTCCTGAATATTTAGAGAGCATATTAGTGGGGCAGTACCGTATGTCGACTAATCAGTGTTCTTGGTCCAATAAGATTCTGTTAGGCAACTTCATTAATTCATTCATTCATTAACGCATTCATTCATCCATGCAGTCATGCATTAATTAATGATGCAGTTGCTCATGTGTTTATTATAAAGCTAATTTTACTTCACATTTCAGAGCTTTACATAAGTATAAGCGCTAGAAAGATAAAATACAATAGTCTAAAATAACAGCACAATCAAAGACAACAGAAGATAATGAGCCCTGGTACACTTGACATGTGCTTGACAAAACAAGCAGCATAGATGTCTGGCTTTAAAAACACTTTTTAAGCTTGCATTCCTTATGTTCTCCTGAATGCTCTTCCTGAGTTTATGAACTCTATAAGAAAAGAATCTTCTACCAACTGAGCTATAAGTGGTCCTAAGAGTTTGCAGGAAGCATCTTCTGAGTTAAGTGGTCTGGGTGGACTAAAATGCTTCAGAAGTCTGTAAGATATACTGGAACTAGACCATTAAGCGCTTTAAATGCCATAAGCAGCAACTTGTAGTCAATGCACAACTTAACAGGAAGCTAGAGTAAAACACCTATCCCAGAGTTATATGCTCAGACTTTCTTTAGGCCTACTTGATGTGTGTATAAGTGCCTCTTTCATTCATTCAGTCATTCCAAATGAGTTATAGTTAGCAGTTTAGGTATTTCTGCAAATGGGAATCTCCGTGTAACAGTAATGTTAACATGCATTGGTCAAGCAACATGCTGGGGGTTAAAAAGCAAGGCAAATGCTTGGAGGTGGTCGAATATACAAAATGTTGATGCACAACGACATTTATAAAGATGATCCCAAGAAGCTGGACTGTAAACTATTTTACAGAAGTTCATTTACCACAGTAAAGAGGAATGTATGAGGGCTTTTTTAGGAAGGTCATGTGGATTAGTTAACTTGTAAATGAAAATCAGGCCTTTAGTGGAGCAAGAAAACTGATAATCAGGAACAGCCCTAGATATTAGCCATCTGCGAGAAGTTGCAGAGGACATCTCAAGATAATTACAAAGCCTTATGTGGATGTCATCTCTGGTAAATTTCAGCAAGTCTGGTGTGAGAGATGCTTGTAAGAATTTGGAGGTAGTGTAATGAGAAAGGGACCGGAGGAAATTTGCACCTGAGTAGATGATGTTCCTGAAGCCTTGAGATGTGCTTGAGGACTCATCCGTCAAAATGGAATCTCTGCAGCCTCATATGGAAGTTTAATGGAATATTCAGTGCTATCAGGGAGGAGCAGTGTCTACGGATAATGATTCTTTCCTTCAAAATACCCTCGCCTTTACGGTGCATGACGCCTGATCAAATCTCTCTCTCTCTGTCCCTCTCTTGCTCTCTCCCTGTCTCGCTCTCTTCCTCTCTCTCTAAACTGGAATACGGTCATGGAGAGACTGAAATAGTGTTATTTCTTTGACAAGCCTCATTACCACCTAATGAACAAATATATTTGCATTTGATTTTCAGCTCTCTGAAGGGAAAACCATCTGCTTGCTTATATAAAGCATCCCTGAAAGGCGTCTTAAAACTACCTTTATAGATCCTCCGTGACTGCTCTTTCTGTCAGAGCCTTGGCTATTTTTTCTCCTGCTGGTCGTTTTAGTGAACTTTTGCATTTGTGCTGCTTTTATGCTTAGCCTGCAGTGAACTGTATGATAAGTGATCTTATGTTTATTCTATGTCGCAGTGCAAAAGCAAGTCAGTTCTTTGACTAATTCTGTGGCAGCATGTGCAGCATTAATTATGTGCTCATGTGCTGCCAGTCAGACTGCACAACAAGCATGATATGGCATTAGATCTGTAAGAAAATCACAATATTCTGTTTGGGCCATCCATCAGCGCCTTCTGGATTTTGCCGAAAAATTTAATCACACAAACAAAAATAAGGTCTCGGTTTGATAGTGGCAATCTTGTGCTTTAAATGAATATGACCTAAAGGATGTGTTTTCACTTCTTTTGCTTTTCAATTGCATGTGAATTGTCATCCAGTGCTGCTCTCTAGCAGCATCAATTAAAGCAGCGTCATGTAATAACTTTAGCTTAGAATAGCACCTTCAAAATCATTTTGATGGTACACTGACTGACATTAAGGAGAATAGCGTCTCCGTCATTGCCCCTCCAAGCCTGAACTGCCTGATATAACACTATGTAACTTTAGAGGACCGCTTATGAAACCCCTCACACACATGGTTATTTCTTTTCTGACGTTGTCTTGACAGCGTTATGCCAAATTCTAATTCTCCAGTGGATCTGACTCCTCATCACGTACACACGCATCACTCTGGCATGTTGAAACTACACTACACTCACAAATATAATCTGTAGCATCCATATGCCTGCTTGACATGCATGTAAACGAAGGGGCGTCGGATTCTGTATCTTTCAGCTCATCAAAAAATGCACTTGTGCAGCTGTCCTCAAAGCGCGATTTTTATTTACGACAGTGGTGAAATGTGAAATGCACTCTGTGACTGTAGGGGGACCCCAAGACCAAATAATATCAGTTCTTGCATATGCTGCTTTGATGAAATTTTGGTTCAAAATTTGTAGAGATGCTCTGATATGTGAATTCTGAACTGATTTTTATGTATCTATTTCTATGTATCTGTCTTTTAATAACAACATACTTTTTAAAAGAAATTGGGGCCAAACCCACACAGACCAACATTATGGAGAAATGTAACACTTATTTCTCTATTGTTACAAATACCAGCTGTACCAGCTGAAGTTCTTCCTTAGACATGACATGCGAACAGTGTAAACCATGGCAGTCTGGGATGTTAAAGATACAGCAGACCTTCAGTCACCTCCCTTTGTCTTGTCTGTTGCATCAAGCATTCCACTTTCTTTTTGAGACGGCAGAAATAAAGGAATGGCCAGTCTTTTGGGGTTAGCCGTAGCCTAATATGGGCACCGGGTCGATTGTCTCAGTTCTGTTTTTTTCTCATACCACTTGAAAAGCTTCAGGTGATGCCACAGGTGATGCCACAGTCGGGACCTTGTACACAAAACAAGCTGTGGACGAGCTGGTGCTGAAGCATGAATGAAAAGTGTACAGGCGGCATGTGTGAGAAATGAATAGAGAAATTCGAACAATAAGCTGTGGAATAAGAAGCTAACTTCTACAGAGAGAAAAACATGTTGCACATTGCAGGTTGATTGGGTTTAGGACATCTTAGCTAAATGCCTTTTGAACACAAGCAGATGTTTGTAATGGTGTTTCCATTGAAGTATCAGTATGGTTGTATGGGTATGCATTGCGCTCTTTGCTTGTTTCTGGGGAAAAAATCAACACCTGGTTTACAGCACCAGGTACCAGTGGCAGAAGTTGGGATGGAACTCTTGATGGAATGTCCTGCTGACTGTTTCCATTTTCCACATGGAAAATGCAGTTTGCCATCATCCATCTAACATCATAATGTAAACACAACATGAGCGTTCTAAGCCCACTGAAGAAAAAAAAAAGTGAAAGCTGTTTGAAAGCAGCGCACCAGGTATAGGTGCCCATCAGAACATCACATAAGGGCTGTTTGCTTTTTCCCAGCTTTGAACAACATATTCTTTCACTCACTCACTCACTCACTCACTCACTCACTCACTCACTCACTCACTCACTCACTCACTCACTCACTCACTCACTCACTCTCTGTCTGTCTGTCTGTCTGTCTGTCTGTCTGTCTGTCTGTCTGTCTGTCTGTCTGTCTGTCCTCTCTCTAGCTCTCTTGATCTCTGTAGTGTTCTCTCTCTCTCTCTCTTTCTCTCTCTCAGTAATATAATAAATGCAGTCATATTAAGATATGTTAATGCTGAAGCTTCATTAAAATAGCAAGAATAAACATTTCAAACATTTAGAAATTTGAGAGTTCTCTGTTTCATTTAACAAAAAAGTATTTTTTTTCTCTCTCATCTCTGCCTCTCTTTCTAGCTCGCTCTATTGCGCTTGTGTTTGTTTCCTCACTTTTTTCCTCTTTCTTCTCCTTCTCCCCTTCTCTTTCCCATCTCCTCCCTGTAACTCATCCTCTCTTCTCTCTCTCATTTATTTTTCTTTGTTTCCTTTCTGTTTCCTCTTTTACTTTCTCTTTCTGTCCTCCCCCTCACCCCCTTTCTTTCTTTCTTTCTTTCTTTCTCTCTCTCTCTCTCTCTCTCTCTCTCTCTCTCTCTCTCTCTCTCTCTCTCTCTCTCTCTCTCTCTCTCTCTGTAACTTAGTAAACGCAACCGTATCAAGAAACATTATTGCTGAAGCATCTTTAAAATAACAAAAACAAACATTTCAAATATTTAGAAATTTGAGAGCTCAGTTTTAATACAAATAAAAATCCATCTTTCCTTCTTTCTCTCTCCTCCCTCTCTCTTGCTTGCCCTATCACTCTAAAACTCTCATTTTCTTGCTCACTCTTTCTCTTTCTTTAGCTCCCTCTCTCTCATACTCTCACTCTCAGTAATTTAATAAGCACAACAATATTAAGATACATTATTGCTGAAACATCATTAAAATAACAATAACAAACATTTAAAACCTTAGGAATGTGAGAGCTCAGTTTCATTTGATAACATCTCAAGCTTGTGTGTGTGTGTGTGTGTGTGTGTGTGTGTGTGTGTGTGTGTGTGTGTGTGTGCGTCTCTCTCTCTTTCTTTCTTTCTTTCTTTCTTTCTTTCTTTCTTTCTTTTTCTTTCTCCCCCCCCTCTCTCTTCTTTCTTTCTTTATCACTCCCCCCTTCTCTCTCTCTCTCTCTCTCTCTCTCTCTCTCTCTCTCTCTCTCTCTCTCTCTCTCTCTCTCTGTCTCTCTCTCTCTCTGTCTCTCTCTCTCTCTCTCTCTCTCTCTGTCTCTCTGTCTCTCTGTCTGTGTTACTCTTGCTTCTGGTGTCTTTCTTTCTCTGATTCCCTCAGTTTTTTTTCCACTCTCTGTATCTTCAGATCTTTCTTTTTGTAATTTATTCTGATGAGCTGGGGACTCAGAATGCTCTTTTTGAAAAATATCCCACTGTGTTAGACTGATATGCTTGGCTCCTCCGTCTGTGTGATGAATGCGTGCTGTTAGTGTTTTCATGGGGTGCTTTTCTGTCTGCTGGGATTTCTGCCGCCGCGCCCTCCCTCGGATTCTCATGCTTTATGGTGATCCACATAATAGTGATAATTATCACTTTATGGTGATAATTATCACAAAACCATAGGGCTCTGATTGTATACGACTGGAGCGGAGCCATGCAATCATCTCAACGGCCTCTTAAGGGGTATTATCAGCCTGAGATGATGTAGCCTTTTGCAAATGAATGCATAGTTTAATAAATTGTCTCTTAGATCCAAAGGGACTGCTGAAATGAGATCACCTACGGCTAGGGTCAATAGCCCTTCCTGTGTTGCCCAGTAAAGTAATGTCAGACAGAGATTCCGAAAGTGCTTCCTGCTATAACGTCAAAAGTGAAAAGATAATATTAGCAGAGGAAATTTCAAGTCTTTAGGGAATTTATATGTCCACTTGAGCTGTCTGCTATTTAGTTTACATAACTGTTACATTCCCGAGAACATAATATGATATAAATACAATATAATATGGTGTGGATACAGTCACAATAGAGTATATCACTTAATGGAAATGGGTGAAATTTCCCCATTGTGGGACTAATAAGGGTCACTTAATCTAATATTAGGTTGCAACTAAAACCTGTGACCTTATCACTTTGCCCCTTAGAACTGAGCCATCGCTTCTTCAGTGATATGAAGCTGAACCCGACTATTCACCAGCTTCTCATTCGAATTATCCCGTTCCACCTTAAATGGTGCAGCAGGCAAGGCTGAACTATTTAAGGTGGAACAGGAAATTTGGCTAGCTACCAAGACATCAGCTTACTATTAGCAATCTTTTATGCTTGTTATGAAGAAAATGACCATAGTAGATTGAAATGAAATTGAACTCAGATAATACAGTGGTTTATAGTAGTTTATAACAGAGAAAATTCTTATATTTGTGGGTTTTTTTGGTCCCTTGCCTGGGTTTCTTTGGTCCCTTGCCTGGGTTTCTTTGGTCCCTTGCCTGTTTTTCTGTTTTCTCTGAACACTCTGTTTGGAGTGTGTCTCTGAAAAACCTCTGTTGACTGTCATGCAGCCCTAACACTTCACCCTGCCCTTCTATCTCAACAGAAATCTGGACGCCCTACCCTTAGACATGATTGCACTAAAGGCTAAGTGTTTGTTAGGGGCGGGAGGGGTGAAATGAGATTGGACCTTTCAGTCTAGTGTAGCCCCGTAAATCTCTCTCAAACCCTCAGTGAAAACATCCAAAATTCCGACGTCAGTTGAATGATTCTGATTGGTAGAACAAGGACATGATCAAGCAGAAGTGCCAAAACGCTTAAATTTATAGGAAATATGCAATAAACAATTTTAAAAAGAAGGATATAGAGCGTAAATAAGCAGTAAGGTAGTGATGAACACTTCCTGTAGTGTAGTGTAGTCAAGACATGCTTGTTTTGTACACATTGCTGATAAGGACTGTAGAGTTCTTAATAGAGATTGATTAATGAGTACCTCAGCTTACATCTGTTGTTCATCATCATTTGGCCACGAGTTAGTAAATCTCGTGGGTGTGTTCAGGGTCAGTGGACAGCCGTACATGCCCTTCTCATACTGGTTTGTCAGACATGAGGTGGAGGAGGACTGAAAATATTCCTGTTAGATCTTTTTTTGGCTGGCGGGGCTGAGATTACCCTGAATTACAGTCTCAAGAGTTAAAAGAAATGGAGCTCTCTGTATTCATTTTAACTCTGTGACTGCTGTTTTATTATAAGAGTAGTACAGCAGATAAAAGCAGTTTAGTTTTTCTTCTTACTCCAAATGTAGCCAATCAGAAAAGATGTTTTGTTTAGCACTTTAGTTCTTTAGTTTTGCACTGGAGCTCCAAGGTAAAATCACACAATGAGTGTCTTTGCATCTCAATCCAATACCTGCAGAAAATCTGTTTTTGTCAATAATCTGATCAACACCTTTACATGCGCTTGAGAAGTCAGATAGTGGGAACCCCCTGCGTCTACATGAGTCAGGCAGTAATCAGATTTCTGTAATTCAGATTCAGAACCGACCAATAAACTCACAGAAGAAGACGTGACGTAGTAAGTAAAACTCAAACCACATGCCATTGCGTGGACATCGGGGGTGGTGCCACTGGATTGGCAGACTGGGGTGGTGGTGCCTCTTTTTAAAAAGGGGGACCGGAGGGTGTGTTCCAACTACAGGGGAATCACACTCCTCAGCCTCCCTGGTAAGGTCTATGCAAGGGTACTGGAGAAGAGAGTCCGGCTTATAGTCGAACCTTGGATTCAGGAGGAGCAGTGCGGGTTCCGCCCTGGTCGTGGAACACTGGACCAACTCTTTACCCTCTCCAGGATTCTGGAGGGTTCATGGGAGTTTGCCCAACCAGTCCACATGTGCTTTGTGGATTTGGAGAAGGCTTTCGACTGTGTTCCCCGGGGTATTCTGTGGGAGGTGCTTCGGGAGTACGGGGTACATGGCTCTTTGCTATGAGCCATTCAGGCCCTGTACAAACAAAGCAGGAGTTTGGTTCGCATGGCCGGCAGTAAGTCAGACTTTTTCCCAGTGAGAGTTGGACTCCGTCAGGGCTGCCCTTTGTCACCGATTCTATTCATAATTTTTATGGATAGAATTTCTAGGCGCAGTCAGGGGATGGAGGGTGTCCGGTTTGGTGACCTCAGGGTCACATCTCTGCTGTTTGCAGAAGATGTGGTCCTATTGGGGACATCAGGCCGTGAACTTCAGCTTTCACTGGATCGGTTTGCAGCCGAGTGTGAAGCGGCCGGGATGAGGATCAGTACCTCCAAATCCGAGGCCATGGTTCTCACACGGGAAAGGGTGGAGAGCCCTCTCTGGGTCGGGGATGAGCTCTTGCCTCAAGTGGAGGAGTTTAAGTATCTCGGGGTCTTGTTCACGAGTGATGGTACAGGGGAGCGGGAGATTGACAGGCGGTTTGGTGCTGGGTCAGCAGTGATGCGGGCTCTTTACCGGTCTGTTGTGGTAAAGAAAGAGCTGAGCCATAAGGCAAGGCTCTCGATTTACTGGTCGATCTACGTTCCCACCCTCACCTATGGTCATGAGCTTTGGGTAATGACCGAAAGAACGAGATCGCGAATACAAGCGGCCGAAATGAGTTTCCTCCGCAGGGTGGCTGGACTCTCCCTTAGCGATAGGGTGAGAAGTTCGGTCATCCGGGAGGGACTCGGAGTAGAGCAGCTGCTTCTTCACGTCGAGAGGAGCCAGTTGAGGTGGTTCGGGCATCTTGTTAGGATGCCTCCTGGACGCCTCCCTTGGGAGGTGTCACAGGCAAGTCCAACAGGGAGGAGACCCCGGGGAAGACCCAGGACACGCTGGCGTGACTATATCGCCCAGCTGGCCTGGGAGCGCCTCGGAATCCCGCCCAGGGAGCTAGTGGAAGTGGCTGGGGAAAGGGAGGTCTGGGCTGCATTGCTCAGGATGCTGCCCCCGCGACCCGAACCCCGGAGAAGCGGAAGATGATGGATGGATGGGCATTCAAAGAACAGATGAACACACACACACACACACACACACACACACACACACACACACACACACACACACACACACACACACACACACACACACATACCTTCTAAGCCGCTTCTCCTTCTGGTTCGCAGAGGGTGCTGGCGCCTATCCCAGCTGTCATTGGGCGAAAGGCAGGATATACCCTGGACAGGTCGCCAGTCCATCGTAGGAGAATGAATGAATGTTTTTGTAAATTTGGTTCAGCTGAATCTGTTGACTGTAAATGCATTGAAAGAGTGTTGAAAGAGAAATCTACTGTGATCACATTTTTATTATTATGTTTGCATTTGAGACTTAAACATTGAGGCAGACCTTCTTTTTGACCCTGTGCTTGTCATGTAGACCCAACAACTTTTAAATTACTATTTCAAGCTTTATACTTTCTCAGAAATAAAGGTATGAAACTGTCACTGGGGTGGTACCCACAAAGGAATATATCAGGACCTTTTGTCAGGGGACATAATTGTACCATAATCCAGTAAATGTACATTTTCTGAGTTGTATTGACTCCACACACCCCGCCTCATCTCCAGGCTTTTTATTTTATTGTTCTGTTTTGAAATATTAGGTTATGAAACGGTATAAATATGTAATTTTCATCTGGTAAAAACGTATTTAAGGTAAACAATTGGACCTTAAAACCGCTGTTGTCCCTTTGAGGGTACATTTACATTGTTTCTACTTTGATAAATTAAAAATGTACCTGCACAGAACCTTTTATTTTCTGACTCACAGCAGTGCACACAAACTATACCTTAGTGTTTAGTTTTTCTCCAACTTCAGTATTTATACTTTTTTTGACAAAAAATTTTGCATAGTGCAGATTTAAATGTTCTGTTAAGAATATGCAACAGTAATGAAACATCTGTAAACCAAAACATGCCTAAACTAATATAAACTGGTATGAATTCCTCTTTGCAATGTGCAGATATTTCTATTGATGCACGCACAGCATACATGCACCTGTGTGTGTCTGCGTGTGTTTGACCAGACAAAGCTTAGACTTGATGTCCAACAAAGCCCATTCAGATCTCTTCAGCTTGACGCTGTCTGCCTGCATGGCTAAATCAAGCCTGGGTGAAATCTGGGGTTTATGTTTCGCTGAAATTAGCTCCACAGCTTTTGATCTTCAGGAACTTCACACGGTCATCCCTCTAGTCTGTACTAATGTAGCAGCTATTCCCTCCCCTTATGAAACTTTAACCCAGTGGAGCAGCTGTAGCCATTAGCATAGTGATCATGTTTGTGGGCTAATACCAATTAGCATATCAATACAGCAGTGACAGCTGTTTGTGTCTCGAGCTAATGGCACGTTATATTATGACACTACTTAGTGTTTCATTTTAGAGTATTATTTTATAGCCCAAAGGTTGGCAGTGGCTCAAGGATGTCCAATGAAATATTTAATGATCCATAGCACAGATGACAGTTAAGGGTCAATGCAGCACCAGCTAGCCTCTTAGCAGGTCATTATTGTAGAAATATCATTTTGCCATTGCATAGCAATTTTAAAACCATTGTCAAGGAGCTGTTTTAGCTTCTTTCTCCAAGTGTTTTGAAGATTTAGACAGTGGGCTAAGGCCCTATTTGGCCTACAGTGTGGACACTATTGTGCGTCTTTCTCCAGCCACGTGCACTGACCGTTTTTCTGTTCCTCTGCTGAGAGTTTACTTTATCGGTGCTGGACTCTAGAAAACAGTAGAACCACCACATGCACAACTGGATTGAGACAGGGTCTAATTCAGGTTATTGAATGTGTGCTTGATGCCACTTGATGTCAAATATGAAATTGTGTACACATGTCTGTCGTAAATACAACAAATGTGTTCGTGTGAGCAAACCTGACTGGTCTGAACATAGAAGTTGAGTTTGGTCACTTATACCTAATTTGAACAGTAGAAGGAACAAATCCATCCATCCTTCTGTCTATTTTTGCTTAAATGTGATTAAATGTGATTTTTTTTTTTTTCAGAGCTTGACTAGGAAAACAGATGTTTTCAAATCAGACCTGAGGCACTTACTTATCCCATACATGACCTCATGACTGTAATAGAGAGAGAGCACTTTCTTTTACAGTCCCTTAAGTATGAAGTATTGACCATGTGAGTGTGAGGTACAAACTCTGAAGTATTAGGTAATTGTTTGGGGAAACATAATAGTAAGTTCTAAGTAAGTCTAGCTTGCACCATCATTTACATTTTGAAAAATGAGAAGTCTGCTCAACTTAAAATGATATAGTAACTTAAAATTGAGTGTAGTTGACTCAACTTGAGGACACACAACTCAAACTACTTATTTGGGTCAAAAATTCTCCCAGCCACTTTTTAAAAATCTGTATCTCTGTTAGATAAACAAAGCTGACTTTGCAGGTTTTACTCAACTTCCCCACTAGCTGGTGCTCCTTCTAATCACACAGTACCATCTGGCATATTTTCATCTTGGGCTTCCAGATATGGACAGCTGTGGTATTACAGGGATTCAAACTCACAACCTCCTGATATTGGGGTGAATTATGAATTATGTTTTATGCTTTAAAGCTAAAACAACCAGCATTTTCTCCAGTGTATTAAACATGTGTAGACACAACATCTGAGCTGCTTCAGGGGTTCCTGAGTGGTCCAGTGGATTAAGCCATCACCACAACAGGAGGTTGTAACTTTGAGCCCCAGCGCTGTCACAGCCATTCATAAGTGTTTACCCAAGAGCAACGTTTCTAGCAGGACTGTGTGATGGAAAGAGTCTTGGGTAGTGGGGAAGTTGAGTATAAAAGCAAGTTCTTTTATTTACGATACAGAACTGAAAATTAAGGAAAATGTTGACTCACCTAAGAAGTTGGGTGAACTCTTGTGTCCTCAGATACTATATCATTTTGAATTGAGCTGACCTCTCATTTTAACAGTGTAGGTTCTAAGCATTAACTGTGTAAGTATGAGGTACAAACTCCACAGTACTGTGTAATTACTTTGGGTAGAAAAGTGCCAGGTAATGGATAAAATGTAAAAAGTTTGTTCACAAAGTGCAAATAGTGTGTAGTTTGTACCTGTTTAGTTCCTATAAACAAAACTGAATCTAGGCTGCAAAAGAAAGCAGTTAAATCTTCTGTAGTTTTAGTGGTTCCTTAACATTTACTTAAAAACAACTTTCAACTTTCATGTTCGCACAAATAATTACTTTTAAATTGGCTCACACTCACCTGCTTAATACTGAGAACTTAGACTGTAAAAGAAAGTTTATGCAGTCAAATATGCACATGCACATATCACTATTGTCATCAACCAGTGTGGGCAGCTTTGTTGATTTTTGAAAGCTTGTGAGAGTGCAGACAGGTTCAGGGTGGAGGTTTGTTTACTGTAATGACAGATATGGATCACCTGGCAAACACAGACGTGAACTTTCAAAGCAGTGAGATCAGATTTCTGCAGAAAAATCTGAACTAAACAGTAGGACTTGTCATGCAAAGATGTGTGCATTTCTCAGGGCCGTCCAGATTTGCAATAGATTTCTAGCACAGATGTGTGAGGAGTGGACAGCTCTGTTTGGCTATAGTCATCAAGTTGTATTGCCTAAGCCTGTTCAGTCCCAGTAATACTGCCATTACTGGGAGGATCCTGGGCCAGGCTGCCATGAGCACAAAGCAAACAAACTTACTTGTACATTATATTTGTACATCAGCACTAGCTTGTACACATACTCTTACATTGTCATGACAGAAACAGATCCTGTGACATTTTACTGTATTTAATAAATAATATATAGTAGTTATTGCGTCTTAAAGTGGAATTCTACGATGATTTTTCAATATTTCAGTGTAATGTAATTATTCAGAGTGGTTTGATGTGCAATATTTCACTGTAGAGAAACTCAGTAACTCAGATTTTCTTTACAGTGGTTTTAATAGGAACCAGAGGTCATGAAATCTACAACACAGACATTTTTTTTACTAGAAATAGAAATAATAATGAACTTTGTTTATAGACCACTTTTCATGCATAAAGCAGCTCAGTGTTTTTCTAATAGTAAAATGAACCTAAGCTTTTATATGCACTGTAAATGGTTTGTAAAAGCTTCTGTAAATGTTTTCTTTGGATGCTATTTTGTGCTAGAACCCCTTACAGGAACCTCACTGCCATGAATGGATTAAAACATCTTCTCAAAACCTTTATCAAAACAATGTCCATCATCAGGTAGCATATTTATAACCATTTAATGTGCAGGCTTTTTGTGATGCAGCTTTTAGAGGCATTAAACACTGAGGAGTTTGTCTGCCAGTTGACCACCACTGTGAACAGTTCTGACTCCATACGTTTAAATGGAGCATTTCACATTGAACCACTCGAAAAAACTTTATAAATATTAACAATTGTGCAGAATTTTTGAAAAAACTCCCCCTTAAGATCAATAAGTAAATAATAAGCCTGAAGTTTAAGGTATTAAAATATAGCAAAAATCTACTTACTCATACTTTACTCAGCTCTACTCGCTTATGTTGAATTCCAGCATGGTGTCTGATTCAAAACTGATTCAGCTCATTTTACGCCTGAGACATGAATGTGTGAATTTCTCTGCATAATTCCTGACTGCCTGAGTAATGGGATTCAGTTCTTTTCTGTAAATCCACTCTTCCTTCCCAGGCGTCTTCTATCTGGCATGGCCGCCAATGTTCTGCTGGAGATGAATATGCTGCCGTTGAGCATTAACCGAATAAAGACCCTGACACGGACTCGTAATCCATTTGACTGTGGAATGGATGCATGGAGGGCTGTGCCATACAAATGTGGAGACTTGATCATTTTCCTTCTTCTAGATGAGTTGTGGATGATTTCTAGGGGCTTTGGTGGGTCTGTGTGCTATTGCGTTTAGAAAGAATTAAGATTAATGTCCGCACATTATTTTAAGCTTTGTTATTGTGTATTTTTAACATTTCTATGTTGACATCAAGCGAAAAGAGTTGTGTATTTGGCCCATTGCAATTACCAAATGTGTTCTTGATAGGAAAACATGAGCATTGTGTGCAAGTCAGGACATTAGGACTTTATGAGAAAATATGTTTCATTTTAAGAATGAAAATAGACAAAAGATTGCCTTTTAGTTACTGATGTTAGGTGAGTTTAGGTGTAGATATAGCACTGTTGAGCTACAGTATTACAGAAGTCAATGTGAGTCCTCACAAGTATAGCAATACTAACCTGTCCTTGGTGGTCATAGATGGATAGTGATTGTAGCATGACGTTGGTGTCCTGCAGCACTAGGGCACAGATGGACTAGCTAGAGGGAGCACAGTGCTACTTCCTGTGGGTAAAGGTGGGGTGTGGAAGTGTGGCTTCTGCCCCCCCGACACACACACGTGCTTAATCCACTGTTGTTGGTTTTTTTATCAGCCAGCTATTATAGAACTGATTTGCTATTGTGAAGATTTTACATTTAACAATCCAGTAACCTAATGGCAGTGAATTCACAACTGATACTTCCCCTTATTTACAGAATAATTAACGCTTACAGAAGTGCTTCATTATCCCCATGATGACCCTCAGCACTGTTTCAAGTATTCTTTGATGTAACACACCTGATATAGCACATCACCTGATTAGGTTGGAGACTGTGGAGTGCTGTGGGGCGGCCAGGGGCAGGACCAAGAAACACTGCTTGAGTGTTATTGAGTTAGATAATGAAGCACATTTACATAAGCAGTCTATATCCACAGGTTTGAGTCAAAATATTAATATCAAAAAAGTATTTTAATGTCAAAATATTAGGGAAAATGTTATATATATACAAATATATATATACAGAATTTCTCAGCTTGTTTCAGTGAGCTAAGAGAAATAATTAGTATTTTTCTTTATCATCATTATTACTGCCAGTAACTGACTTAATAGTTCATTCGCTTCACTTCACTTCAGCTACATATATCTCCTGATGAGATCTGAATGGATGGAGTTGTGTTGCAGGGAGAGATCCTGCCCATGGCAAGTGTGAGTGCAGCGTCCTGCTGTGGCCGTATAGCTGTGGTTGGGGGTTTTACTGTGTGATTGGTGTGCTGTGTGTGCGCCATATGGCTCTGGCAGACGCTCCCACCCATACAACTCCAGCAGGGGCTTCTTTAATCTCACCACATGCACACACTTACGGCATGTCACATTACACTGCACTGTGGTGTAAACTTTGGGCAGGACTACATTGTTGTTATGTGTCTGGGAGCTGTTGTGACATGGTGTTTAAGTCTACATGATGAAGCAACTGCTGTCATTAGGACTGCGCACTTCGAATTAGGGCAGGCAGTTACTGGGACATCTTCAGGAAAGGCTCTACTCTACACTAGATAGATGCACCTTAAAAAAGCTGTTCAAAACAGTAGCTTATGACAGTAAAATGTAAGTCTATTCACAGCTTTGTTAGATCATGTGCTTCACATAATAAATGCAACAACTGTATTGAGAAATCACATTATTAAAGAAAAAGAATAGATGAAAAGGTTTTTGCCTTTGCATAAAATGTAGTCTTTAATTGGATAAAATGCACTTGTAGCCACTTGTAGGAGCCCTGCAGTCAGATTAGATGTCTCTGTGTGACTGTAGAGATGGAGATTGAACACAAGAGTGAGTCAGAAATGGAGACTAGAGAAGAAGCATGTCTGCAGTCTTTGGTCTGTGATTCCACACGAATCCTGTACATGTCACAGTCGGAGTCGGAGTCTCTCTGGCCTCGAACACTGACTGTGAAACGGTCTGCGTTTTAAAATTGTTCTGCTTTTGTGAGTCTCCGGCTGAGTTTGTGTTGCAGCGTCATGAAAGGGTTTCTTTCTTTCTTTCTTTCTTTCTTTCTTTCTTTCTTTCTTTCTTTCTTTCTTTCTCTCTCTCTCTCTCTCTCTCTCTCTCTCTCTCTCTCTCTCTCTCTCTCTCTCTCTCTCTCTCTCCCTCTTTCTTTCTGTCTCTCTTTTCAAGTTCAAAT